>NC_047028.1:30777242-31046608 GCF_902652985.1 Pecten maximus
GAAACGAGAGACAGTTTCATTCCCTATCCGGACCGGAGTGGGCTTATTAGAATTGAGACAGTACCAGAATCAATATCTAATAATTCATTACATAAAACACCCGTGTAATCCTATTTCTATCATTTGCCCTCAATGTGTCTGTTTAATTAACATCCATATCTACACTGGAAATTCTCTCCTACATTTTAATTACATTTGTAGATTTAATCTAATCTTTATTCCTGTTCAAATTTTCGTGTTGAGCTGTTTCGTCAATGTCTGTGTGCCCCAAGGTACAGAATTCAGGAAATCACCTAGAATCTAATACGAATTCCAGAGTACGAATATCAGCATTAATGACAATTGAACTGATAACATCATCCAACTACTTATACACATTGTGTTTGATATCAACGAAAACATCCCATGTACCAAAGATATAGCAGTATAATACAAGTTTCCATTTTAAAAGATTTATGAAACCAGTCATCATTTTTTCTTTCATTTCAGCAAGCTCCAACCTCTGACCAAATAACATGGAAAATTATGAAAGATTTTCTGTATCATATCTATCCATAATAAAATTGCAAGATTTTTTTTTTTTTTTTCAAACATTGGTGAAAACAAAATTTTCTCTTCTCAAGCTGATATGCAGGGTTCGACATTTAAAGCCAAATAGCACTGGGAAAGTAAAACAACATGGGTCCGGACTATCTAATTCTCATTTTACTTGCCGGGAAAACTAAATGTCCACTGTACATGTACAGTGTTAGATTGGCTAACACTATATAAGAAACTTCAATCTTTTTTTCTTTTCTTTTTTTTTCAAAATGAGCATTGTTAAAAATTGCAGTTTTCTTTGTTTTTAATTGTAGTTGTAGTTCTGCTATAAAAGATACCATAGTTGTGACTACCCAGCTACTGTAATGGGTAATAGCCCCATGGGAAGTAATTCTGCAAGAGACTGGTGTCCTTTAAATCTTCCTGGCCAATGAAACAAGGCTTAACTCGAGCATTTTACCTTCAGCTGCAGACATGATAGATAAAATACATGTGTATTTATACCATACTAGAGAGATATCTATCTACAGGGCTTATTTGCAAACCAATGCAAAAATGAAGAAGCGGGCTTATTCGTGGTAAGTGCTTATTTGCAGAAAAATATGGCAATAAATTGTGTAACTGAGTCTTAAGTGGGTCAGATGGGTGGTGGCCATGGTACCTTCTCCGTGTGTCAAGGAACAGTCATAAGTTCTATAGCCAAAAACACATCATAAAGCCATGTTTAACAAATAGGATCTACAATATTTCCTAACAAAAACATTGCCTGTTTTCTTTGATATAACTATAATATTGTGTGATGAAAAATTGTATGAAAGTTTCTTTACCTTTATACTATGTGAGAAATGTGATTTTTGTATGTTGAAAATCGGTAGGTAATTATCATCAGAACAATTATAATGAGTGGGCAGAAAGCAAGCGTCAAAATCGTCAATTACAATTATGACAGGGAAATCAAAGCAATGTATCTTTTAAATTTATTTTCAACTTGACAGTTGTTTCTCTGAAATCTTATGACTTTAAACAAGAACATAGTTCTGTGTATTATATTTAAACAGATAAAATTATACAGACAGCAAAAGCGTTCTGAAACATCCGACCTCGAAAGACTGTTAATATCATATAGCTATAGGTGTAAAAGGATGTCTTTGGCCTCATAATCCTAATCTAAACATGTTATATTATGATTTCTGGAGCTATATATTGAAGGTACTAGAACTCTTCCACCGATCGGAAAGCAAAATATAAGAATACCCCTGGGCTGGGAAAAGCTGACAGACAAGTGAATTTTATTGACAAGTAGGTTTGTTGGACGAGTACATTTTGGAGGCCATCCCATGTACGTCTTAAGGATCTTTCTAAACTTAATCCTATTGGACTTGAGTGTTCCTTTAGTAGGAGAATTCTGTGAAAAAGTCATAATATCATGGCAAGATTACAACAAAAATGTTTCCTTTATTAACCAAGATGGCCGACATTTATTGTTGATGACACCCGAGTGTTTGGTGTTAGTGTATAAGTATACAACATAACCTTCAGATTTTTCAAATAGAAATGGTTTTACATAAGATTTTTACCGATCTATCCAACAAAAATTTTTAATTTTTTCAAAATTTATGGAATGAACCTTAGCACAGTAGTAATATACTTGGCCATCACCTAGGTGATCTGGGTTTGATTCCCCAATTGAACATGAAAAAGTGTGGGGGGGGTCACTTGCCCAACCATGCAGGTTTTCTCCAGTCACCCATTTTCCTTCCCCCACATTAAGACCCTTCGCATACTTCAATCAGGTCAACAAGCGTGATTAATATAATTAATGTAATAAATATATTAATCAGTTGATATAATTTGTTTAACAATTGTTGTAAAATAAATAAAGTCAACATCAATTGAAAGCTGTCAATATAGAAAACAACAGAATATGATAATCTTTAACAAATATTCTACTGTCAACGTTTCATATTATTTGGCTGAAAACTGTTGTAGAATTTATCGGGACAATAAACATGTCCGATAATAACAACAGTGACATAACACACGATGTACCCAGTATAAACCAGCGTTATAATATGGCCTGTTACATTGTAAAAAATCTATAAATTTTCTGGAGAAGTGAATTCTTATTCTGGACAAATTCTCCAGTTCGCTGCAGTAGACAGCAAGCACTATTGCCAGTTTTTAGCCAGGTCTCAAAATGCCTGCTGTATGTAGAAAAAGTTTATGAAGTAACAAAGAACAATTAATAAAGTCACATTAGACAAAATTTCTAATAGGAGTCTGATGAGTGAAAGCGAAAATGTTTATGTAATAATATAACACTTCTTTTCAAGATTTTTTTTTTCTTTTTTTAATTAGATATACTTGTTGTGACATTAATGTAGCAAATGTTTATGTAATAATATAACACTTCTTTTCATGATTTTTTTTTATTTTTTAATTATATATATTTGTTGTGACATTAATAAGTAAATGTTTACTCCATCATCATAGGGACGTGATGTCACACTACATCTTTTTAAATAAACAGTCTGAAGAATTGCCAAGATGCGATGAAAGTATACTATAGATGTAATGTCGAGTTTTTCTTTTTCTTTATATATCTATAGATATCAGGTCAATTTTTTTACGATCAAAAATTCAACGATGAACAGGGTAAAGCTACTTTCAAAATTAGGACGTGACCCAAACAAGAGGCCCATGGGCCTTAACGGTCATCTGACAAACACTTACACTCACAGCAGGGACACACACCCCAATCCAGCATTATTACCATAAATTATTTATCGCAGCCAGTTATGTTTTAGATCAAATTTGGTTTTTATCCATTTAGCTTGTCCAGGAAGAGCAGCATCATAAAGCAAAATTTTAGCCAAGTTCCCATTTTTGTGGCATGCCCCTCTGTCCCAATGGGTCAGACAAGACTCATTTATATCAATTAGGATTGCCTTTCCCCAATGATGTTTCATACTAAATATGGTTGTAATCAATTCAGGCATTAAGGAGGAATTGCATTTTTAAGAAATGTTTAACCTAAGCGCTCCTTTTGCCCCATCTTTTTTTCCCCAGGGGTCAAACCTGTCTCATTAAAAAATATGATTGCCGTCACCTTATGTTTCACATCAAATTTGGTTGTAATCCACCAAAAGGTTAGGGAGGATTAGGATTTAACAGCAAATATTCACCAAAGTTCCCCTTTTGGGGCCCTGCCCCTCAGGCCCCAGGGGTCACACTAGCCTCGTTTATATAAAATATGACCATCCTTCCCAAAGGATGTTTCACACCATATTTCGTATTAATCCACCTAACGGTTAGAGAGAAGTAGGATTTATAGCAAAAATTCACCAAAGTTCCCCTTTTGGGGCCCCGCCCCTCTGGCCCTAGGGGTCAAACCAGCCTCATTTATATAAAATATGATTGTCCTCCTCCAATGATGTTTCACACCAAATTTGGTAATAATTCACTATGGGTGTTAGGAGGAGTAGGATTTTACAGCAAAATTTCATCAAAGTTCCCCTTTTGGGGCCCCGCCCCTCTGGCCCCAGGGGCCACACCAGCCTCATTTATATAAAATATGACCACCCTCCACCAATGATGTTTCACACAATATCTGGTTGAAATCCACCAAAGGGTTAAGGACGAGTAGGATTTTATAGCAAAATTTCATCAAAGTTCCCTTTTTTGGGCCCGTCACTCTGGCCCCAGGGCTCACACCAGCCTCATTTATATAAAATATGACCACCCTCCCCCAATGATGTTTCACAACATATCTGGTTGAAATCTACTAAAGGGTTAAGGAGGAGTAGGATTTTATAGCAAAATTTCATCAAAGTTCCCCATTTGGGGCCCCACCCCTCAGGCCCCAGGGGTCACACTAGCCTCATTTATATAAAATATGACCCCCCTCCCCAAATGATGTTTCACAACATATCTGGTTGAAATCCACTAAAGGGTTAAGGAGGAGTAGGATTTTATAGCAAAATTTCATCAAAGTTCCCCATTTGGGGCCCCGCCCCTCAGGCCCTAGTGGTCACACCAGCCTCATTTATATAAAATATGACCGCCCTCCCCAAATGATGTTTCACAACATATCTGGTTGAAATCCACTAAAGGGTTAAGGAGGAGTAGGATTTTATAGCAAAATTTCATCAAAGTTCCCCTTTTGGGGCCCCGCCCCTCAGGCCCCAGGGGTCACACCAACTTCATTTATATAAAATATGACCGCCCTCCCCCAATGATGTTTCACACCAAATTTAGTTGTACTCCACCTAAGGGTAAAGGAGGAGTAGGATTTTATAGCAATATTCACCTAAGTTCCCTTTTTGGGGCCCCGCCCTTCTGGCCCCAGGGGTCAGACCAGCCTCATTTATATAAAATATGATTGCCCTCCCCCAATGATGCTTCAAACCAAATTTGGAAGTAATCCACCCAAGCGTTAAGGAGGAGTAGCCTTTTGAAAGAAAAAGTTTACGGACGGCGCACGGCGCACGGCGGACGACGACGGACGAAGCACGATGACTATAGGTCATCCTGACCCTTTGGGTCAGATGACCTAAAAATAAACCAATACTTTTTTTCTGGTAAACTTTTATACCGATGAATTTACCACAACAGTGTGGAAAATAAAACAACAGCTTGCCTTTCTTCACAAATTTTTATTACTGAATTCAATTTAATGTCAAAGGTCCTTGTCACAAGAGTTGACAGTGGAGGTCCCAGGGAAAATGGGTCGAAAAGGTCACAGTTCTATATATCAGGTCTCAAACATAATTATAGAAAGGTACATGTGGAGGGTACTTTAAAAATATAAACTGAATAAGTACAATTTAGGTATAGTCATTGGAACATCAAATGCATTAGTGCACTCATAAACGATTCAACAGAATCTTTTTTTTTCCAGAAGATGTACTTCTGAAATAAACACTTTTCATATTTAGCTCATTAAGATAAGAATACTGCTAACTTAAAAAGTTTCTCTTATCACATTTTTGAAACTTGTCTGGGTTTCCATTAAAGTACAACAGCATAGTTGCAAACTGTTACATCCCTTAAAATTAAGCTCTCTGAAAAGTACATTTTTACAAATTTTAAAATTTTAAAATTTTAAAATTCAAAGAATTTTGTTTATGAATAACTTTTTGTCTTAATTTCAGGGAAAAAAACAAAAGTAATTTAACAACAACTCTTGAGCTCTCCCCAACAAAATAAGGAGGGTAAGCACTTTTTGAGCAATGGATCTAAATGCATCACTTTAAGGTGAAGTGTTGACGTCGTTGACGCCTCTACCAGAAACACCAGTCTCCCTTCACAACTTGGTCACAGACGTGACAAAAATGGAAAATCCTTCACCTTGGTATGCAGCAAACTAATATAAATATTCCTGATCAAACAAGAAAGATTTTAAGGAGTCTGTCATATTTCTTGTATTGGGCTCCTCTCCTTTGGCACCACCGGCCCTGACACAGCATGCAAAGGCTAGACACAATGTTTGTACAAAATTGATTCCCCTACACACAAAGATATATCAGACTAAATTTGGACAAAATACTGTAACTCCTACAGGACAAGAAGGATTTTAAAAAATTTCCGAACTAAATTTCCCCGCTTTAAAAGCCTGATCCGTCGAGCCCCTAGGGGGCCCAAACCAACTGTTTATACAAAATTGATTTCCATACACCCAGCATGCTTCAGATCAAATTTGTGAAATTCCACTTTGATCAGCCACTCTGGAAAAGTAGCAATTAAAAAAAAAGTTTACGAATGCCTATCGCTGAAAGGACTGATGGGTACAATTTACAACGGTCCAAAGCACAGCCTCACTAGTCCTTTCGACCCGAGCTAAAATTTCCCTAATCCTAACTAAATCATATCGTTGGTTCTTAGTTTAGAACCCAAGCATCGCACCACATTGCATGACATGCTCCAAACATCTAAGTAACTTTGACACTTCATTTGTTTTGTGCTGCACCGACATGCAATTGCCGTTAATGCCTATCTTTCGATTCTGAACCCGGTAGTTTTTTATGTCCATGTTGAAATCAATGAATTCAATGCCATTGCAATCTTAGTGCACATTATCGACAAAGTGTTTAGTCTAAAAAAAATTCTAACCAAAGCTGGATTAAAATTGAGTGCTGACTAATGGAGACACTCTTACATCTATCAAGCAGGATATGGTTCAATGTACCACATTTATCATCAAATTAGCCCCCTCCTCTTAGTGTGAAAATTTAGTACTGTATTCATCCTCAAATAAGCCTCCTCCCCTAGTGTAAAAGTTTAGTACCATATTTTTCCTCAATTAATCTCTCTCCCCTAGTGTAAAAGTTTAGTACTGAATTTATCCTCAAACAAAACCCTTTCCCTAGTGTGAAAGTTTAGTACCATATTCATCCTCAAATTAGCCCCCTCCCCTAGTGTAAAAGTTCAGTACCATATTTTTCCTCAAATTAGCCCCCTCTCCTAATGTAAACGTTTAGTACCATATTTATCCTCAAATTAGCCCCTCTCCTAATGTAAATGTTTAGTACCATATTCATCCTCAAATTAGCCCCCTCCCCTAGTGTAAATGTTTAGTACCATATTTATCCTCAAATTAGCCCCCACCCCTAGTGTAAAAGTTGAAGTGTCTGGAGGGCTTGTGAAAACGCTTTTTTTTCGCAATGAAGAAGGGGTCTTCTCTGTGGACAGAAGCTTAAGCTTATTTGTAAACAGCTAGGGGCTAACTTGCAGATAAATATGGTAATTCAGAATTCAGTCAGAATTGCTGACAGATGTACGGATATGTGCAGTATTAAAATAAGGAAAAACATTACACCTATAAATTATCTTTATAATAATCATTTTATACAGGCTAGATTTACACATGAACTAAAATATCATAATACAGTAAAACTTGTTTACAACAAAAACTAAATTCCACATGATCAGAGGAAACATTTCCATATGCAAAAGTCAATTTACAGTTTTGAAATATGACAAAACTCCAGTGACAGTTTGAATCAGAGGATAATTTGAACACATTTTTTTTTCTAATAAAAAACTTACTGAAGTGCAATATTTTTCAATTTTGTAAGTCTCTTTCTCAAGTGTTTCTTAAAAAGCTCTAAATCGCTAAAACTATAGATTGGGTCATAAAACAATAAAAAAAAATATCAAGCTGCAGTAAACAGCAGAAGGTACCTCTTCTAAAATGTACACTTATATTATGTAATGTTTTTTTCTTATGTCATGGTGTTCAGATAAAACAACAAACTTTTGGAAATACAGAAAGGAAAAAAACACAAATATTTGTTTTATAAGAAGGAAGTAATAACTGCAACATACTCAAGCGTTACCGATAAGTTGGAACTTTATTGTCTTCTAGTTTCGACCCTATCGCAGGTTCTTCATCAGGACCAATATTTGTTTTGTTTTGACTACTAACACAGCCTCAACACAAGTGTATAACCCCATCTGTTGGGTCTGTTTGTAGATAAAGTCTATATATGTATGAGGTAGACACATGATTCAGATGACCCAGGAATGTCTTATCTAAATGTTATTAACCCATAACAATAGATACTGTAACAGGTGTTGTAGACTTGATTGATAGATCTATACTGCTATATATAGCATCAATCACAATACTGTTTTACTTATGTCACATTTTGCTGGATACAGTTTCAGTTCATACATTAAAAAGAGTCGACGTCATAAGTCGACAAAATATCTTTATAATTGTAAAACAAGAGGCCCAATGGTCCAACATCTCTCAAATGGTTTATGATTTTTCTTCAATTCATCTTCAGAGGCATTTTCACAAAAATGACTCCCAGAAACCTACCCTTTAGTTATTCAAAAGAAACAGTTCCAGCTTTTAAATAAAATTATCCTTATGATCTTGAATATGGATCAGTTATTTACATTCTCAAACTTTGAAGTGTGTACATCCAAGGAACTTGCTACAAAATCTTGATTCTTGACCTTTAACTTAATAAGAAGAAGTTCTTTCCGTGTTTTAACATACATTTTTACCCTAGGCCTGTGAACTTGCATATATATATATATATATATAATAAAGGTAATTTCTTTTCAAAATCTTTCTCTCTTCCCCAGAATCTACCAACCAATATCATGATTCTTGGCCTGTTGGCTAATCAAAGAAGTTATTTGAAAATTTTAACAAATTTGACCCCTGTGACCTTAGATATTAGTTAAGGTCATTTCTTTTCCAGCCTCTTTGTCAACCTACATTCCAGAAACATATATGTTTTAGCCAAATGGATGAGTGATGCAAGCTCATTTGCCTTTCCAGCAAGTTAGAGCTAATGAACTAGATTTTATTTAAAGAAAATTTTTCTTATTTTTTTTAATTTTTTTTTTTAATTTGAAGAAAACTGATTGTAAAATCGCAAATGTTTTGGGAGTTGGTTTTATATCTTTAAAATCTATTTCATTGTTATAAGAAAAAATTGCCATTTTTTCACATGATAAAAACACATGATGAATTTGTTTTAGGAACAAAATCACCAACCAAAATTGGGTTTTGCAGTGCATTTCTTTCTGTTGAGGGGGTTTAACTGAAATACATTAGATAGAAGTAGTTTTGTTTGGCTTATGCACTAAATTATAAATATGATGCTGGAGGCAAAAAAATACAGGCTACAGTGACCTACTTTAAGATACACCAACTTTATACATGGTCCATAAGTTTTAAGTTGTGTGCATCAGGAAATTTCTAAAAGACACACTGAAGTCAAGCCAATATGACAAATATGGACAGACATAGTGAGCAATGAATCTTTAGGATGAAAGTAGACTGGCCACCAGACCCTAATTTTTTTTTTTTTTTTAAGAATTGCCAAGCTAAATTCTAATACCAGATTATCTGCCCCTAGTTTGAAACTTAGGATCAGACATATCCTAGGGATCAAAATCATAATGCTCAATTTTATTTATAATTTTAATATTCTAGACACAGGGGGCCAGTCTAGGATAAAAGTAATGTCAGGGCTTTTT
The DNA here is from genome assembly GCF_902652985.1 of Pecten maximus. NCBI lineage: Eukaryota > Metazoa > Mollusca > Bivalvia > Pectinida > Pectinidae > Pecten > Pecten maximus. The sequence continues at coordinate 30,786,783 of NC_047028.1, forward strand.
CTCACTGATTTATTTGGAAAAGGGCCTTTTTGTCTCATTTTGGGAAGAAAATTGGTAAATTGGAAAAGGTTTTTCAGAAGTAAACTGAAAATTTTGGGAATTTGGCTTAAATATGAATAATTTCAATTGGGAATGGGGCCCATTAACGGCCCCAAAAAGCGAGCCCCCAGAAAAAGCCCTGAATGTCCTATATTTGTTTACTAATCATGATAGAAACAGGACTTATTGAATTCAAACTTGTTGACAGACGACTGTCCATCAAAATGCCACACAATTGGTGTTGGGCCAAAAGAAACTCATATATATAATACAGCCACTATATAGGGGCTTATTGGGATTGATTTTTGCATTATGCATGATTTTTTTTTAATATGATACCGTTTGAGAACCAAAATGTCAGAGATACATATAACTGTTGTCTGCATATATTTATTTGCTGAAAAGTCCACGATCACATCATCACTTGCAGACAGACTAGCTATCAAGCATCATGCAACAGTAAAATTGTGCCCATGTCTCTACACTCTTAATGGGCACTGTCGACTGGCATATAAGCAAAGATATGTACATCGCAGAATACTAAAGGCTGCAATCGGAATAAAAACACTTCCACCTATCCAGAATTCAATTTCCAATTGCTAACAAACTTGAAGGGCAAAACGAGGTACCATTCCTATGATATTTGATTTGTTAAAATTAGAATTGTCTGGAATTTGAGAATGAAAAGGTTATGTTCGAATTCACTCTTCCAATAGTGAAAATATCTACTAATTCATTTACAAATTATGCAGGGGCAGCAATATTTCATTCAATCGAGTATCAGAGTGATACAACTTATTTCAGGTGAAGGGGAGTTGTGTTGTGAAATTCTGACCCACCCGAGGTGGTTTGTGTTTTCAGTAAGCTCATGAACCATCTTTTGCTGTTGTCTATCTCGTAGATAAGATTACTCTGCAATACTACTTAACTAAATCTTTACGTAAGCAACATGGAATTGCAATTACGAAACTGTGTATATCTCACACAATCTTGCTATAGAAACCCACAAAAGTAGAAACATTGCCCAAATATATAACGATATTGTAATAACTGTGACTAAAATGAGATTGAGGATGAATTTCATTTTCTATCATTTACATGTCCTAGACATTCAGAATTATACAGAATTTTACCATATTAACAAACATAATTCATATAAGTCATCTTCTGTCTTAAAAGCTTTAGATTTACTGAATACAAATAATTTAAGAGAATTGAATAGATTAGGAAAATATATCATAGAGGCAAATAAACACAGAAAACTGTAGCACATACTGCAGTTATAATGAATTGTAAATATTGATATTCTATATATTTATTGTTGGTCTGGATCTGAGGAGTGTGGTTTGACGCCCCCTATCCGTGTTGGTTTGTGTTTCTTGGAAAGATGAGAAATGTGCCGGCCTGTGCTGTCATGGTTGTGTCCTTGGGCAAGATACTTTACCCTTATTGCTCTAGATGACATGCAACATGCCTTCCGTATGTCGTTCAGTGGGGTAGTCACCAACTACTACAAGGAGACCCCACCTTAAAATGACCCTGGCTGTTTATGGGGTGATAAACCCAGCAAACAAACAAATACTACAACTATTATATAGTATAACATACAACGGGCTTCCTTTTGTTGTTCATGGAGGTAGCCACCAGCTACTACACATATTTGTCAACTCAAAACGATCCTGACAAGGTGATCAATCCAGTATACATACAACTTGAAGTGTGTTACTTAATGATGACTTAAAATCTCTTTGCAGATCAAATCAATATATTTTTTAACAATAAAAATCCTATGTCCTCTTCATGGGTTTATTTTTTACCTTTTTGATGACTGAAATTGGTAAGTTTATATATAATTGTAAAATTCAATAATTGGCATAATAGGGATCAATATCTTAACAGCTGATAACTGATCTTTGATATTGACATATCCCTGTCAGCTCTTATTGGCAATATATGCAAGCAGCATATACCACTATATCAGGTTTTTATCACAATAATTACATAACTTTTTATTACTGTTTACCCTTCAGATGCTACATCAAAAAAAAAATCATTTGACTCAAACTCATTTCACGTCAGGGTCATATCTATGTCAGAAGGGTGATGAAAATGACGTCGACTGACATGGCCATGCATGTTTGTGATTTGCTGTGTGGATGGTCTTTCAGAGAACTTATGGTGGTTGAGTTTTTCCAAGTTACCGAAACCATTATTATATTCTCATAGTAAACTTTTCTGGTTTAAAGAGTCATGAATCATCATCAGTATTACATGAATATGAACGTGTACCATGTATATGTAACTGTCTACATCTTCAGAGTAAGTCGCCTCAAAATCCTCATTTTTTTCTGATATATATCTACAGACCATTTTAACAAGAAATATGAAGCGATTATATCAAAGTCATTCCTCTTTGACTTGTAGAGTTTTACTTCTATTATCAATTAGCCTTAATTTCACACATTGAAATATCTTAAACTGCAAACCCTAGAACTGATGAAATCATTTATGGTTCAATCATCGTTTAATCAAAAGTATAGCTGTTTATGGAAGGGGTTTAGGGTGGTATGTCATGACAGCTGATCCTTTCCTTCAACTGTTTTACATAACATGAGGAAGTTGTTGTGTTTTTATCTTATGTAAACATCTAGTATTTCTTAGTTTATATCATCAACAAAATGTAGTTATCGACAATACAGTGATTCTTTAATAGTACGACTGACACTTGCTTTCCCTAAAGATCCAGCCATTGGAATGTCACAAGCTTAAAGCGAACACATGCTGACACCTGCAGAGAGATTATTCCAACACGCGCACCGGTTACCCCCATAGTACACGTGAAACGTAACACGCTGTCACTCAATTGAAATCTACATCGATTTTCTGAATTAACATATAAGTTAAAGTAACGATTTATGAATTATCATCATCTAAGCAGTAATTGTATGGCCTCGGGGTGATGACTACAGGTGTAGCGGACCGTGACACGACAGAGATGTTATCGGAGTCGCTGGGGCAGCATTTTCATCCCAACGTCTTCAGCCGACTGCCCGTTGGGCATTTCATGCATTCTGCATTCAGACAACATTAACTTACCTGCTACAATATCTCACGGCGTTCCTCGATACACACGCCGACTTTCCAACCCCTCAATATCCCTCACTCTGTTTCCTGGTGAACACAAACAGTACAAGTTCCACTTTCACCGTCCAACCAAGTAAGTTTCCGCCATAGCGGAAATGTACCGTGTTAGTTGTGTATTGTGGGAATTAACAGTGAAGATCGGGGGTCATCTCAAAAGGCATTACGATAACCCAATTATAACGGTACAAGCGCTGGTTCATTAACCATTCCATTACAGGTGTATTGCATTAGTCATTTGCATTTAATCAATTTTATTTCATTTTTTAAAGAATTGATTTTATTGAAGATAACTTTGTAACAGATTGGAAATTTAATTTTACTGGATTGCGTACTGATATCGATTTTTATGTGATTAATGGGGACAAATCATGACACGGAGCATAAAATTACATCAAAATAGATCTTTTGTTAATTTTTTTAACAAGTGGGAAGGATTTATGGGAGGAGGCAGACATTAATTAATTGGTTACAAAGCCAAAGATCATTATAGGTGCAGTGTTAAATGTGCATACGGCGTACATTAATTGTATCACATGTTCAGCAGTAAAATCTTGCAGTTGTCTTGTGATCTGCTTTTTCTCACAAGAAAAAAATGCGACGAGCACCGTAGAAGATATTTTATGTAACTACGGACGCGTAAATACTGTACCGTGTTGTTTTGATTAGGGTCGATCGTTATGGAGAGTAATGTACATAAAGTATCTATAATCTAGTTACCACTAGACTGTGGCAAGAAGCCGGGTGATATTGATTCATAGATTGTGGAGTGATGTCACAGTCATTATTTTCCGTGTGCCATTGTTTTTTCGCGGGTTAATTCTAAATTTTGGAGATTAATTATTCGCGAGAATTAACACACACGAAGAGAATAACTTCAGAATTTTTTTATTTATTTATTTTTAATTTAGAATTAGCCCACTCAGAGACGTATATATACAAGTCTCTGGCCCACTATGGATGGATATAAGCAGGGTTTTTTTTGGACCAGGGTATTTGAGTCCTGACGTCATTCTTTTCCTGTAGGACTCGCTCAAATTCTGAGTCCCCACTATATCTCTGGGACTCTTCAAAATTCTGAAAATAGTTTTCTCGGCTTGAATGGGAAAAAATCCTAAGCTTAAAATGATATAATTAAGGCCTTGTCAATCATTTCTCGTAAATATACTACAAAATATGTTAAAAGTAACAAGAAATATCTTTTTAAAAAGATAAACGGCATAGTTTTAATGCAGGTGGTTTTAATGTAAACTACTGGTGGAATAAGTTAACGAACTAATGCATTTCAGCACGGATAACAAAATTATATCAGTTTGAATCAGTTTTGGTGATAATAAGACTGAATTTGAATCAGGAATATAATTTTATCAATGTGTCATTTGAACGGATACATCCACTTATTCAGCTTGTATTCAATCTTAACTTTGTTTCGTTTTAATATAAACTTTATTTTATTCATTCAATTCATACATATACAATACACAATCATACAATCATAATTTGAATGGGATTCGGAAACAAGTATAAGACTTATATTAATCCGTTTCCTTTTATGACACATTGAGTAAACGGCAGCAAGTGGGAGAATACGTAAGTGAGCAATGTAATACTTGTATAGGTGAAAATGGGGAAATTCGGAAAAGAGGAGAGATGAAAAGATTAGAAGAAAAAGATTAGAGAGGAATTTAATGTCATGACATGAGATATACAGCCTGCCGTAACAGCTGTGTACTGGACTAGAAAAAAAACAATCATTCAAATCTTTTAGAAATAATTATAAATTCTTGAACACTGGAAAAAATCAAAAGAGTTTCATCATACGTGAGTTCGTTATCACCGAAGAGTAGTATTTCTCATAGTGTCTCATAATTCCAATGTGGAATGGACGTCAGATTTAAATGTTGTGTAGATATGAATCTTTTAAGTTTTAAGAGTGGTTTTTACACTAACTCTTTTTATACTCTGTATTTATATTGTGAATCTGATGTGTGGCATTTTAATAAAATATTTGAACTTGAGTATTTCAGTTGATAAGGGATAGTTTAGAGCACTAAAACAACGTAAGCGAAACTGCGCGAAAAGTGGACAACGTAATAGAAAATGTTCATTAGTCTTTGCTAATCGAAATATAGGGATCAGTTTAAGATGAATATAGAGATAAATATAATCTTATTAAGAATTTACACAAATAACATTTTGATGAACCTTCAACAAACTCATCCATCTTTGGATAAAGTTATCATTTAAACGTTTGTTTAAAAAGGTAAAATATTTTATCGTTATCATTGACTTAATCAAAAATCATCAAAACCAGAAGACAACAGTAAATTTAAGACCTGACAACGCCAGCTACAGCCGATAGACAATTAAGTATACATTAATTGTGCATGGAATGGTATCCCTCTGAAGGTAATGTTGTAAATTGAGTGGGTTTTTTCTTTCCTTTTTTTTTTAAATTCTAATTTTGTTTGTTTGTTTGGTTGTTTTTTTAATTGCATACAGAACAAACATAACACATTAGAAATACCGTGATTGAAAATTGATACTTCCGTTTTTAGATGAAAATCAGATGCTTCCATTCTATGTCTCTGGATAAGATACATATTAAAATATGCATTATAACTGTCCATGACAAAATTGACGAGTATATAGCAAAATACTTTAGAAGACAAGATCACTATTATTTTTAGTACATTTTCATGGTATTCTCAATCAAACGTCTTTTTGTTTTGTTTTGTGTATACGTGTTTAATTTTTTCTCTCTGAAGTCTCGCTGCCAATCTCAGTCCTTACACGTACTTTACCGTAATGAAATAGAGTAACTTAACCACAACACTTAAAATTCAATATTTACACACATTCCATGTAAAACCCTCAAAATAGGGGGGGGGGGGGGGGGGGGGTATCGGTAAGACCTATATCAACATTTTTCATTAAATCGCTTATATCTGTCACAACATGGCGCGATATCTAATTTAATACTTCATTTAGTCAGGCTAACAGATAGCATGGATTATTTTAAAGTTTCACAGAAAAAAAAACTAATAAAACTCGTCTCCGCTACTGGCAATTCAATCATGGATGAAAAGCTATCTTCCCATCTTCCAAGTGACAAACTGGCATAATCAAAGCTAGTTCTTTTTTAACTTGATCTGGAAAGAAGTTTTTACAATAAAAATCTGGTCACAAATCTTGGAGATCACGATACTGATGCTGAGATGATCAAAACGATACCGAGGTCGATCCTCGAGATGGTGGTGGTGGTGGTGAGGCTACTACCAGTTTTTAGAACTGTCGTCACACTGAGATAAGCGACGTCACTATCAATTAGGGTGGCTAACTGGTTAAATTAATAATTTAATCACACTGCAATGTTTTTTTCTGCCATTTATACCACTGTGAATACCATTGCTTGTTAGGTCAATGCTTATATTTATACTTTCTGCGATATTTGTTGTCTTGTATATAATTTTAAATTGATTAAGCCACGACAAAGTATCAATTGCGGACAGCTTGGTCCATTAGTCGAGACAGCATGCGCAACTTTGGTTGTGAACTGTCACTCTCCTAAAGGTATGTATTATTATACTCGGCACGTGCCGGATGGCATTAACAGACTTGTAAGTCACATTTATTTCTAGTTCGTTTAATTCGTGGCATTGTCAAGCGAACGTAAATGTTCTCTGGCTGAACATAGTCTCTGTATAACAAAGGAAGGATGAAAAAAAAACAGATTATCATAGTTTCTGCTGTATACGATAATATGAAAATGGAAGCAAGCTTACTGTGTGAATTGAGATAAAAATTGGAGGTACCGTAAATGTTTTACAATAATGATTTATCAGGAAACATTATGGATGCAAGTTTATAAATAATCCCTATATCCATATCAATTATGAATATACACATGAACTACAACAAAAATATTTTAATTCATCAGTTCCTGGCAATGGATGAAGTTACTGTTCATAAATTATAATAGAACCAATCGCCTGTCCAGTAATCATGTAGCAGTATTTAAAACTTTTTGAAACAGTTCCTGCATTTATAACATGTTGTGGCAATTTGATCCAAAGATCGACTACTCCATCTGGAAAAAGTTTCTCGTAACACCGTTATCATATATATTATTCAGTATTTTGGAGAAAAAAAAACCCCGCTTAGCATGTCTCCTCATGTCTTTCAAGACATACATTTAAAAAATGTCCATCTCTCTATACGTTCATAATATGTAAGGTTCTTGAACCCGGAATTAGTTGTGTTGCTCTTCTTTGCACCTTATTGCGTACCCCAAATGTGACTGAACTACAGTAACTATTTTAATCCCCCGCTTTTACCGAAACGGGGGTATTGATTTTGGTTCGTCCGTCCGGTCGTCTGTCACGCTTCGTTTCCGTGTAATAACCGCGACGAATATTATCGGATTTTTTTTTTAAACTTGGCAACAACATTAAATGCCTAAATAGACAGAGTATGGCCCATTGATTAAAAAAAATGTGTTCATGCAATAAATCCCCCAAATATTTTCCGATCATCATCAAATTTAAGAGTTATCGCCTCTTGATTTATGGAAGAAAGTCTTTTTTTCTGTTAAACAACTCTCCCAAATATTTTTCGAAAGACTTCAAACTTAGGAAAGGGTTCAATGTATTAAGAGCTCCGCCCAATTTATGACAGGTTTGGTAATGGCAGATGAGAAGAGAAGTCTTACAAAATCAGTTAATTTTATCTCATATTACATGTTCAACAAAACATCTAACTTTTGTATAAGACTTTACTTTTTTTTTTTCTTCGAGTTTCAGGCAATACTTCATGGCTCAACAGAACAGAGACATATACAGACATTTATATGTCTCTGAACAGAATTTATAGTTTTGTCGATCTATAATGACATGTTTACTCATAACCTCAAAAATGATTACCTTCAATATGTCAGGAAAGCGGGGTATATAGATTCCACGAATTCGCTTGTTCTTTTTATAAAGGTCAGAAAATTCTTGATTCGACCCGAAGTATCACTAATTACCGCAAAGACATACGTTATTTGTATATGTTACATCTTTTTCCTGTACATTTCGGCGTTAATTTCATTACATGTAGGCACAAACACTCAAATTTATTATCATCGTTCGGACATATATTTCACCAATAGAAATTGGTGAAATTTCTACACCATCATAATACAAATAGCCCTTAAATTCCTTAAAATATTAAACATCACATTTGATCATAGCTGTTGTATTTCAATCAATCAGATTGATTCGAAATATATATGGGAATACATTCTACAAACATGAATGATAATGCATTGTTGTTGTGAAAGACAAGCCTTTATTAAGCCCTAATAATGAATGCAATCGAACGCACCTTAGCGTAACCGGAAGTCAAACATCAATGGCATCACACTCGGAAAGTTGAAAAAGTACAACCGTTTTTACCTGTCCATCAAGGAAATTCAAGGTAGAAATCGATTTTTTCTGATATATTTATTGATATTTAAGGCACCTAAAGTAATGAAGATCAGTATGCACGATGCAAATGTAGCATCGGTAGATTAATAGCAACAGCATTCCTCCGTGCTCGCGATCAACAGACAGTGCCCGAATTCGAAGTGCCCATACGCGTTCTCAAATTTCCATTTTCCGCATATATTATTGTAGGTAATACTCGCTATGTATATCCAATATTTACTACCATCATTAAGTAGTTATGACAAATTTAAATCATGGATGCACTTTATCACGTGATGTTGTTTTATATAAAATACACATTGCATTATTGATCAGCGTCTCTAGCAGGTATTGATCGTTTCTCTCTTTATCAGTATAAAATTGAAATTGTGGATTTTTTGTTTTAATTAGGAAAATATTTCCATCCCCACGAGGCCCTAACACACATTCAGGAATAGAAACATTTTACTTCCAACGTCTGCATGACTGCATACTAAAATTTATGTTTGTAATAAGGCTTAATGATATTTTACTGTGCAATTTATACAATCGTTGGGAATTAAATAATGGCAAGTAGGTTGACAATAAGGCTGTGTGGTCAAATACTTCGAAAATTTCTTTTCGAAATATTGTGTAAACATTGTCACAGCATGCAATTTTGATTTATATATAAAATGATTTGTGAAATGTAATATTTCAATGTAATATATATATTCAAATCATAAATTTTATCATCTGTTCTCAATAATTATAGCTATCAATTATGCATATTCAAATGTACATCAACAATATTCAGTTATACATTATATTTAATCAACAACTCCAAAGAGTTATATTTATTTTGGTAAAAAATCCTGAATTGGAGTTGCTTCCCCTACAACATATTCATTCATATAATGAGATATATGAACCTTTTGGAGCCAGGTGTGTTTGTGAACCAACTTGAAATTTATCTTTAGCTTCAGGGAAATATCACTGATTCTCAGTTTGAAGATCATTACATCTGTCTGAAAGCAGGTTTATAATTACGTATTAATATACAATAGATAAGATGGGGAGAACCAACACTCCTGCCATCTCAAATTTCAGCAGTGACGTCCCTGCAGGACAGATATAGCTTGTAGTGTTTAGTAGCTATATATATAGAAATCCTCATTATGTGGTACACACATAAAAAAAAATACACATAATAACCAAGCATATTTTGGGTCATGAATTTAAGGGAAAATTTCAGAGGTTTGAAGAAAAAAATCTGGACAGGAATTATCTTTTGTACTTTATGAAATTCATAAGAAATATAATGAATTTCCCCCCAAAATACATGCTGAGTGAAACATCTGGTGGCCATGGTTTAAGATATATCCCGTCCTATACCCAATCATCTGGCCTACATGTTTGGATCAAGAAAATAAATTAATCAGTTTCAGTTAAACAAAAGTTTTTGAATTTTGCCATTTAAAGTGATGATTTACATACAACTATCTTTAAATGTATTTATATATATGAGAATGAGTTACAAATGAAGTTCTTTGTAGCCATCTGTAGACCTAATTCTGAATTAAGTCACTATCATGAAATAAGTGACTACCAAATCATTCACGATAGAGACATGTATCATATTTATCAACAAATTATAATTAGCTCCTGCCCACAAACAAGCCATCTCTTAGATTTAACAGAATCTTGAAATTTTTAAAACAGAAACCAAAAATGGTTGAAAAATTTAATAAGCTCTAAGCTTCAGAACTAAAATTTTATACTGGGGCGGGGGGGGGGGGGGGGGGGGGGGGGCCTTATTTGAGGATGGATATGGTAATGAACATGTAGATAAAGTGATAACTGAGTACTGGCGAATTGAGATAAACTTTCTTCACTATAAAGTTTGTCAGATATTTGAAGAGATCAAAAATATACATGATATTCCTAAAAAATTTTCCTTTTATCATCTTGCAAACAATATGTTGTAATTGTTTGCAGCTTAAAAGAAGAGGAGGATAATCTACACAGTGACCAAGATGGAACCTGGATCTGCTGAACCAACAAAAATAGCAGTGTCAGGTATTATGTCCATTTTGAATAACCCTTTCATCATCAGGCAGCGCGCAGGGGGCCGCAGTGGCCGAATGGTTAAGGTGTCCCAACACTTAATCTCTAAAAGCCTTCCATCTATAGGGGTCATGATTTCGAAACCCAGGTGAGGCAGTTGTTTGGTATTGAGCATATGCTGTTGGTTTTCTCCGGGTACTCCGTCCTTAAGTGACTTAAATAGGACTTTAAAGAAAATAAAAACCAAACCACTGCTTTCATCATACATATATATAGTATATTTAAAGGCCTTTGAGTTGATAATTAGACAGTATTTTGTTAAAAGATAATTTTTGCTGATTAAATTACATTGATGTTTATTTTGGCAGGAATTCTGTTTATTTATGAGAATGTGAGAAAAATAATCAAACATAGGTCTGCTCTGTGGACAGGGATATCTCTACCCCCTGCATGTGGAAGAGTTTGGCTGGTCATGCATGCATGAGATTTGAGAACAGCCGAACTCTTACACTCGGGCTGAGATATTCCGGTCCATGGAACAGGCCGTTGTGATGACATTCATGAACTTTTTGCTAACTAGGCTATAGTAATCTTGTATTTTATAAATATGAAAAATCTTTTTTTAAATATTTGGAACTAAAGTGAATATTTTTTTGTAGATAATCAGAACAAGAAAGGGGAGACAATTGATGTAGCAGTTGCTGAACAAGACGATAAAGAAGCCACAACTCCTGTAAAGGCAGGCCAGAATACAGCAGAGTTCCAACAAGGTTGGTATATACATAATGTATATATATACTATATGTATGTGATTATAAACTCAATGTTGTTCTCTGATCAGACTCTGAACCACTGTGTGGTCTTATGTTTTTCAAATCACAGCAATTTTCCCCCCAAACAATATAAAACAAAAAATATACCTCACTGTTTGAAACCTGATTTGTAAATTCACATTTACCTTGAATTTGTTTAATATTGATATAAACAATTTATTACAGTTGAGGACATCAGGCCGCAGTGGCCGTGTGGTTAAGGTGTCCCAACACTTTATCACTAGCCCTCCACCTCTGGGTTGCAAGCTTGAAACCCAAGTGGGGCAGTTGCCTGGTACTGACCGTAGGTCGGTGGTTTTTATTCTCCGGGTACTCCGGCTTTCCTCCACCTCCAAAACCTGGCACGTCCTTAAATGACCCTGGCTGTTAATAGGACGTTAAACAAAAACAAACAAAATCAGGTCATGGCTGCTGATATTGTCAACAGTCTGATGTCTTGGGTTGTAATATTTGTAGCTCAACTACCTGGTTGGGTAGTTGGGTGGCACAGTGGTAACACACTTGCCTTTCACCTAGGCGGCCAGGGTTTGATTCCCCGGTAAGACGTGATATGAGGCCACCTGCCCGACCATGTGGGTATTTTTGGGTACTTCGGTTTCCGTACACAATAAAACCTCTCGCACTTCCATCCAGGCCAACAAGTGTGATTAATATAAGTTGATATAGCTTGTTTCACAATCGTTGTAAAATAAATAAAGTTTACATTACCTGGTATCAGTGGTAATGTGTATTAACTCTTTAACATGATCTGGTAAAATTCTCCTGATTTTCCCCCAAAACATATAGGTAAATGAAAGCCTCCCCCATCAGTAGCCTCCTTTTAATTAAATCTAAAAGGTATGTACAATGTACCAATGTCTGGTGGTGAGTCAGGAAGTGCTTGTTGTACAGATACAGAACCTACCCTGTGACGTTCATGTACCCATACAGAGTCTATCCTGTGAAGTTCATGTACCCATACAGAGTCTACTCTGTGAAGTTCATGTACCCATACAGACTCTACCCTGTGAAGTTCATGTACCCATACAGAGTCTACCCTGTGAAGTTCATGTACCCATACAGAGTCTACCCTGTGAAGTTCATGTACCCATACAGACTCTACCCTGTGAAGTTCATGTACCCATACAGACTCTACCCTGTGAAGTTCATGTACCCATACAGAGTCTACTCTGTGAAGTTCATGTACCCATACAGAGTCTACCCTGTGAAGTTCATGTACCGTTCCAGAGTCTACCCTGTGAAGTTCATGTACCGTTACAGAGTCTACCCTGTGAAGTTCATGTACCGTTACAGAGTCTACCCTGTGAAGTTCATGTACCCATACAGAGTCTACCCTGTGAAGTTCATGTACCCATACAGAGTCTACCCTGTGAAGTTCATGTACCCATACAGAGTCTACCCTGTGAAGTTCATGTTAGTTGTAAATGGTTCTAACACTACAGTTTCAGAATCCCCAACCACTGTCATTGCAATTATTGGAGAGGATGAGGATGGCGAGGCCATCGATATGTCTGACATCCGAGTCCTCGAAGATTTGGACACCGAAAATAAATCTCCAGAAAAGGAAGAAATTGTACCTGATCAGACAGAAAATTTGGAGGATGACGAGGATGGAGACAACAAAGATTCTCGGGTGAAAAAAAGTATGTTAGAAATGGTTGTATGAAGAAAACATCTTCTTTATCTGGCTTTACTCTCAAGAGCAACTTTTTTATAGGCCCTCTACACAGTCCACGATACAATTAAGTTTATGTCAGAAATCAGTGATGAAGGTATGGATTTCCTAGACACCACTATATTTTTAACAAGGATAGGACACTAGGTAGTCTGTATATATAACTATCCTACCAATGTGTTCCAGTACCTACATTATAGTAGTAACCACCCCAAGGATAGGACACTAGGGTTGGTATTTTGAGACAAGTCCCTGTATTCCTCACTGTGTCCACTCTGGACAACAATACAACAATAAGTTATATATATAAGTGATATTTTTTTTAGGGAAGTCTGACGAGTAGTTATACATAATAAGATATTTGTTTTCAGAGAAGTCTTACGATTGGTTTTACATAATACGATATTTGTTTTTAGAGAAGTCTTACAAGTCGTTATACATAATACGATATTTGTTTTTAGAAAAGTCTTACGAGTAATTATACATAATATGATATTTGTTTTTAGGGAAGTCTTACAAGTAATTATACATAATACGATATTTGTTTTTAGAGAAGTCTTACAAGTAATTATACATAATATGATATTTGTTTTTAGGGAAGTCTTACAAGTAGTTATACATAATATGATATTTGTTTTTAGAGAAGTCTTAAGATTAGTTTTACATAATATGATTTTTGTTTTCAGAGAAGTCTTACGATTAGTTTTGCATAAGACGATATTTGTTTTCAGAGAAGTCTTACGAGTAGTTTTAAATAACATGATATTTTTTTTTAGAAAAGTCTTAAGATTAGTTTTACATAATATGATATTTGTTTTTAGGGAAGTCTTACGAGTAGTTTTACATAATATGATTTTTGTTTTCAGAGAAGTCTTACGAGTTTTTCTACCCAGACATGGTGTCAACTTTGGAACTAGCTCTCCGTGGCTTACCAGGAATGGCTAACTGTCAAAAGTCCAAAGTAATTGTTCCACAAAAGGATTCCCCATCTAAGGGACCTTCACAGACGGGATCCCCACCAAAGAGGCCAACTCTAATAAGAGACTTTGCAAAAGAAGCTAAGAAAGGTATTTTGTTATCACAGCAAGATATACATTGTCTTCCTCATTAGATTGTGCCTTGTGCAGTTTCATAATCGGAGAGAAAAAAAATCACAAAACATGTATGGTAAGAGCAACAAAAGCTGTCATGTGATTGTTTTTAGTCAAACAAATAAATTCTTTACTATATTGTATATCAGACATGTTTTCTTTCCACTTCTCGAGAAGAGCAATATATTGAGAGTAAAAAAAAAATTTGAGTGATTTTGGATTTAGTTTTAGTATATCAGACATATTTCTTTCCACTTCTCTAGAAGAGCAATATATTGAGAGTAAAAAAATTTTTTTTTTAAAAATGAGTGATTTTAGAATTGGCTAAAACTTACTGTAACATTATATACACTGTATACTTACTGGTAAAGCAGAAACGGCCAGACAAATAATTAGGTAAAATTTTTGCAGAAAATCTTTTGAACTTAATATACTGTTTGTTATTATCATAGTTGTATATCTGAACCTAAATCTGTACCAAAGCTGATACTAATACTTTATCATAGGTTATTTTAGCGAGGGTAAAGTTTAAATTCTAACATAAAAATTCTAGCAATAACAGTAATTTAAGGAAGAATTTTAGTGTGATGTTAATATGATATAACTAGCAGTTCATATTTTTAGCATTTCATAGCCAGTCACTAAATTAGCTGAAATTTGCCCCTCACTAAACTAATCCTCTGTACGTTATATTGATTTTACAGTATATTTCTGATCATTAATGGTAAATTTCAGCATTGAAAAAGTCTGGGAATATTGTTGACGTTAGAGCGACTCGTAAATCAACACGCAATTCAGGAAACCTCCCAAAACCTGTCTACTGTTCTGGAAATGTTGCTACAGCGCAGACGGTCGGCCCAAAAAAGGTGGACCAACCGAAAGTAGTACTGGGAAAGAAACAGGGAAAAGAATCCAAAGAGGCTAAACTTGAAACTCCATCGGAGCCGGTAGCTAAGAAAACCAGAAACACACCAAAGACAACTGGAAAGAAATCTAAAGTGATGCCTCAGGCTGTTGCTAAGCAACCAAAGGTCACACCCCAGGCTGTTGCTAAGCAACCAAAGGTCACACCTCAGGCTGTTGCTAAGCAACAAAAGGTCACACCTCAGGCTGTTGCTAAGCAACCAAAGGTCACACCTCAGGCTGTTGCTAAGCAACCAAAGGTCACACCTCAGGCTGTTACTACTCAACCAAAGGTCACACCCCAAGCTGTTACTACTCAACCAAAGGTCACACCCCAAGCTGTTACTACTCAACCAAAGGGCATGCCTCAGGCTGCTGTTAAGCGACCAACATTCACATTTGCATTGGAGCCAAAACCAGCCAATCAAACTAAACCAAATGTCACATTTGGTCCAATGAAACCCTGCGGCCCAGAGACATATGTGGTTGCCCCTGGGGGCAGCCATATGGAAATTAAGTACCCTCTACCTTCTAACTCGGTATTCCGCCAATCTGCCCCCCGTATGCGGGAGTGGAGGAAAAAAGGTAAGGTTTTAATCCTGTGTATTTTGTGTGGTATACCTTGTTATTAAAAAAAAACCTCCGTCTGTGTGTTGTGTGTGGTATGCATAATTATTGAAGAAAAGTAAAACATCCTGTGTGTTTTTAGCCCACCGTCATAAGATAGTGGGCTATTCAAATCACCCTGTGGTCCGTCGTCTGTCATTCGTCCGTCTGTAAACCATCCTTGTTATCACCATTTCTTGAAAAGTACAGGAGAGATGTTCCTCAAACTTCATATGTAGGTTCCCCTTGGTCCTTAGTTGTGCCATTTCAATTTAGATTTTTGGTCAGAAAAAAAAAATGGCTGACAATTGGTCATCTTGGATTTTTAGAAGTGAAGTTTGTTATCGCTATTTCTTGAAAAGTACTGGAGGGATGTTTCTCAAACATAACGAGAATAGGTTCCCCATGGTCCCTAGTTGTGCCAATTTAATTTAGGTTTTTGATCAGGAAAAAAAAATCACTGACAGACAGCCATCTTGGATTTTGAGAATTGAAGTTTGTTATTGCTATTTCTTGAAAAGTATACTGGAGGGATATCAGATATCTGATTATTGAGAGGAAAAGAAAAAAGAAGGGAAAATTAGAGAGAAGATCAATCTGGCATAGAACCAATCAAGATCAATTCAACGGTGGGCGCCATGATCCCTCTGGGATCTCTTGTACCAACAAATAATGTTATTGATCTGGTGAAATACAGATTTATGTTTTAACAATAAACAAGAAATTGTTTAATTGTATAAAATGGTTAAAAATAATCTACAGTAAAACTTTGAGTGGATTATTCCAATATTCAGTTGTTGGATTAGAAAGGTCATAACAGATATATAATTTGAAAACAAGTGAAATTTAATGGGATTGATAAATGGGGTTCATTTTGTGACCAACTTTAAGTAGAGCATTCATAAATACAACAGTACTCTATTATTGTTCCTTCAGGTACGGTACGAACAACTAAGTCGAAGGCATCATCAAGGTTGATTATAGACAATCAGAAAGAGATACCGACAATGATTATGAAGATGAGGGTCTCCGATACCTCGGATATAATCACTACACTTGATCTGGCTCCGCCCACAAAAAAACTGATGAAATTTAAGGAGACAGAGGCCAGTAAAGTCTTCACTGTACCCGGTCGTAACCTCACGCCTCGATTGGCGTGGCCGGTAAGTAAACTGTGGTCACCTTACCACAGTCGTAACCTCACGCCTCGATTGGCATGGCCGGTAAGTAAACTGTAGTCACCTTACTACAGTCGTAACCTCACACCTCGATTGGCGTGGCCGGTAAGTAAACTGTAGTCACTTTACCACAGTCGTAACCTCACACCTGGCCGTAACCTCACACCTCGATTGGCGTGGCCGGTAAGTAATCTGTAGTCACCTACCACAGTCGTAACCTGACGCCTCGATTGGCTTGGCCGGTAAGTAAAATGTAGCCACCTTACCACACTGTATACTGTATATCTTATATGTATGCATCAATATCATTAAATTTCCTTTGTGAAATATTTTTTTAGTCAGCATCATGACAAGGAGTGGAAGAGTTATCTCCCTTTTGAAAAGGAGAGTCAACATTTCTGGTGATCACTAAATCTGTTAAGATTAAGATTTAGATTTAAGAACATTTTGAAACTACAAGCTCCTGTGGAACTTAAATCTATGAGCCATATTTTTTATCACTTTATGGATTTTCTTTACCTTGAAAGCAAAAATATTAAAGAATAAATTGAGAATAAAGAGATGAATTTTGAAAGTATAATCGTAATTTGTTAGTAAAAAACGAGTCTGAAATCCTGCTCTGTTTTATCCCAGTGAACTAAACCCAATCAGTGGGAACATCCAACATTATGTATTATCTCTACAATTTCCAGCTATTTTACCCAAACCTGTTGACAAAACCCAGGGGAGATGACTCTGATGATGACGACGATGTTATGGGTGATGATGTACCTGCTGAGGACGAAAATCTTGACGGTCAGAAGAAATTTACAATCATTCGCAGTGAACCCTTAAACATGTCTGACGGGGAAGACAATATTCACTGTAAGTACACTGAAAATGCGAGTGATGACTCGCTGGTTACACAACTAGCTTTAGATCTGATATTATCAGCCAAAGGGCTCATCTACTGTAAACGTGGTTATATTCCCGGGCGATGTTAATTTCGCGATTTCGATATGTAAACTATACGCGTTGGGGTAATTTTCGTGATTGATCCATCTTTGTTTGTAGTTGGAGATTATGCAAATTGATATCAAAATATAACACTTTGGGAAATGTTCGCGATCAAAAGGACTCCATGTAATTAGCGTAAATTTTCCCCTTGCGTCAAACATAACGTTTACAGTATATCTTTTTATAATTTTTTGTTTGTTTTGTAGATACGAATGTTCTATCAGACGAAGACGACGACATTGCTGAACCTATCTATGCAGAACCACAGACCAGCCTAACTGACGAAGAGAATAAAGTTGACGACAGCAGTGTAGGGAAAGTTTCCGAGGATACCAGTGTAGACACACCTCCAGTTATAAAACCGGAGGGGACGACTGATAAAAACCAGCCGAATTCTGACTCTGTACAGAACCCTTCACCAGACCAGGTACAACCAGTTAAACCAGAGACCGTTACTTCACAAACCGTTCCCACATCAGAAGAAACACCACTTGTCGTACAAGGGGATATTACTACAGTTACAGTTCCGCCACAACCCGTAACAAATAGTTCAGTTAGCAATACGGCCGCGGAAAACATCAGAATGGACACATCAGTTGTAGACATTTCACTGACATCTGTTAATTCCGGTCAGACAATGACAGATTCAGCCATCGTGAACCAGGCGTCCAGCATCAGTAGCAATGCAGAATCAACAGAGGAAGGTTGTGTCATTGTGTCCGTGGTTACCGAAATATCAGAACCGTACGTTGAGCAAGAGGGAGAAATCATGCTTCAAACAGACTCCGCAAATAACTCGAGTGGGGACCAATACATACTTTATGTAGAGAAATGATATAGAAATGGCATGTTATATATATAATTAGTGACTCCATTATTGTGCCCTCATACCTGTGCTCCCCTTGGGTAAGGTGTGAGCTTTAGGTGAAAGGGTAATTCCAACAGTTATTGCTTACAGATGTTTATCAGACCACGAATTTGGATTTCTTTAAACTACTACTCCCAAAATTTTAAGGAAATGTTTTAAAAGGTTTTAAAAGAATGTGAACCAGTCATTCTATAAATGTTTTTTCATTCCTGTTGTGTGTATTGAGGTGTAAGGTACAAAGGAATGTTATTTACATTTATAAATATATCAACTAGGAATTTAATTTAATAATACATTCTAAATCCCTACACTAGTCTGCAAAAAGCCACACCTTCAACTCTGCTATATAAAACCCACACACAATATTTTGTATGCACATATATGGTAGGCTATGCCCCATATTCTGGGTATATCGCTACCCTGTACCAGATTTATATGATAGGCCCCGCCTCTAACTTTTATATGCTGTAGAACCACACCTACAGTACTAGTGTATATGGTAGACAATGACTCCATTACATACATATTGTGGGTCAAAAGCCTCTTTCTCTGGTGTGTAAAATGCCTTATCTCTTGTCAAATCGGCAGGCCCGTCTCCTAAATATTTTGGTTGTATTTACACTAGGCCCCAAATCCAACAACAGTATATATGTGGAAGGCCACGCCTTCGTAACCCCTGGTATATATGTTTGGTAACGTCTCTAACTCTGGTATACATGTACATGCATATGTCAGCCAAGCCTCCATCTTTAGTATATACATGTGTATACATATATTTGAGGCCATGCCTGGTACATACCTCCATCTCTGGTAGATATTTTTGGCCACAACTCTGAGTGAATATTATATAATATCGGTCTTAAACGATGACGGAGGCAGATATCGTGAAAAAAATTATTTCTGCTTATTTTGCTAGTTTTAGATGGCCAAGAATGTATATGTTGTGTATACACATTTAAATTCATACTAGTTTTGTCTAAATATCATCAAAGACTATCTTGAAAACAGCCCATTTGAACAGCCGAAAAAATGTTAGAGATGACTGTAATTACAAAGTCGTTGTCGAACCTGATTGACAATAATATGATTTTTTGATGAACGTATTACATGATAAATTTTTTTTTTTTTTTTGCAATGAAAGTACACATTAAAAAATTGATGCAAAACATTTACTTGTAGCTATATATAGGTACTCTGATTAACACACCTGTTGTGGAGACTATGAACACTATCTACAATTGCATATAAATACAAATGTACCAAAGCGTTTTTATATTTTAATTATGTCATGTTGACAAAATGGCCTTTTTTACACTCGATAGTTTACATTCGTTAAAATGTTTAGTTTGGCAGGTTTGTAAACGTTAATTTAAATATACAATTTTATCTAAATGCAGGCCAAATACAGTCACACAGGTAATTATACATATAAGCTTTTAAATATTTTTTCGTTCATGTTTTTACATTTTGATTCAGTTACTTTGTCAACTTTCAGTTTTGTGTTTTTACATGAATGCAGTGATGGACCCTAAACAGCTTTGGATCATTACTTCATTCTAAACATTTTTTATTTATTGTTTTTGTTTTTGTTTTTGTTTTTTTGTTTATTGATTTTTTTTGAGGATGTTATTTTTTTAATTATGAATCGTCAGCTTATCAATGACAACTCGAGATCCACTACAGAGTTAGCACAGTGATAATAAAATGCTGAAATAGCGTACTGGGAATACAAATCTAATTCTAAGAATCGGGGGATATTTAAGCGCCCTATTTCATAAAAGCTTTGTCGTAAGTGTATTTTCTTTCCAATACCCAGATAACTGTCTCTGTATAATTAATTTGACGTGCTACTCAAACCAATGTAGAACTTCTACATTATGATTAACTAGCGATGAACACAAAATCACTATAACTGGACAATGATTCACACATTTAAATAATGTATTAAAGCAAAAACACCAAATGGTTGGTTAGATTAAGGTGAAATTCCTTTATCGAAATTATTTTGAAATTTAGATTTAAATTATATGAAAATGTAAGTAAACTTTCTGTATCACCTATACCAAACAAAACCAAAAAATAACCAAAAAACGAGTAACTATGAAGAATTAATATAACAGCCAACTTTGACATGTGAATCAGTGATGGGCGTGTAAGGACAGCGTAAACAAGTCTGTCTGTATATGTCAGTTTATAGAATATTAGCAGTTCAAAGTAAACCAGAAAAAAAACATTTTTACAGAGATGCATCAAAGTTATATAAAATACTAAAGTCATCTGTTCCTTATTAAATCATGTTTTCATAATTACGATACAATAATTACGATCACCCTATTTTGTGATAACAGTCATCTCGATTATATTTTTCCAATGGCTAATATGCTTAAGTTGTGATTGTATTTCAACATATCATGTTTAGATACTTAAGTGTATGGCACAGAAATATCTTCATAGCCATCTAAGGGTCTGGGACAGCTCAATCAGTTAAAGTGTCGACCACATAATCTTAGGTAATGATCCAAGGAGCATGGTTCAATGCACTATACTGGTGTCAGTTGTGTTTCTCAGTAGGTCAGTCTGGGCTGTTGTGGTTGTCTCCTTGAGCAAGACGCTATAACATTATGCTCTGGAAAGCATGCAATGGGCCTCATATATGTTATTCAGTGAGGTAGTCACCAACTACTACCAAGAGACCCCACCTCAAAATGACTCTGGCTGTTCACGGGGCAATAAACCCAGCAAAAAACATTCATAGCTTTATATCTAATAGTAGCAAAATAAGGAAAAGTTTGACTTTAACCAATTTCTGCCTCCGTTATTGTTGAAGACCGTAATTTGAAGTATGGTCAAAGACAGAGTTAGGAAATATGGTGTGTCTGTCACCTTGATGAAGTTTTGTTATTAGTCAGAATTTTAAGTCGGGCTTTTTCTTATGTGTTGAAGGTGCCTAATTTTCCAGAAATGTTTGTTTAGTATATATATAGGTATAAATTGTAATGACTGGTTCATTGAGATTTTAAGGGAGTATTACTTGCTGTAAATATCATATAGACAATGTACATTTATGTGGATCTTGACTAACATTTTAATATACAATTCACAGATTTGTATGCTCTCTTCTAGTTATGTTTTAATGGTAAATAAAATTTGTCAAGGCTACCAAGATAAATATACTTTTTATAATGTCTGAATTAGTGCAGTTTTTTTTGTTATCCCACGACGGGGAAATCACATCATTATGTAACTCGAGTAACCAAACAACATACTCGCTCTTTCTTGTCCTGCAACTTCATACACGTAATAACGACCATCATCTCTTGAGCAAGTTGGCGTTTTAACATATCCCAATTGTCTTGAAACATTTCTTGTACGAGTTCATGTAACAACCTGGTGTGAAAATTGAGGTCACTGTTACTATATATAGATTTTCAACATATAAACATTTCTTGTATGAGTTCATGTATTAACAACCTGGGGTCAAAGTTGAGGTCACATTTACTGTTAACAGATTTTCGATCTCCTTACTCTGCTGACTTCGTTAGTTACTAGTATCTGATCGCTCATACACCTACAACCTTGAACTCTTGTACAAGTTCACTTTTCAACCACTGGGGAAAGGCTTACCGCCAAGCTGCATAAAATGGTTACTTATTATATGTCTCGCGTTAGATTCACGATGTAAATACGTCATCGCCACTACCTCCATTTCGCCCTCTGAGGACACTGTTCTTCTCCAGAACCTTTGATGGTATTTTGGTTGATGGCGTCAGATTTTGACAGAAATTATGAAATTGCAACCGATAACAATATACAAGAAATTGTATTCATAGTCGTATATATGAAATAGAAAATTATTACGCCAAACATAAAAAAATGGTATTACAGTAAGATAAGATATAAAACTACTGTTGCTAAGTAAGAGGGAATAAATTAAGCATATCAACAAAGAAGACATAGATAAGAGCAAGATGAAGCATAAGTCTAATGAAAAGAAGGTAAAGATAAAGTTAGGACAAAAAGAAATAACAAAAATAAGCACAAGACATAGGTTGCATCAATCGGGAACCCTCGGTATTTTCTCGTTTACGGAAAGTGCCGACGGTTCCCGATTGAGGTTACATAACTAGTCTACACAGCAAGCAGATCACATGACTCCAAAGCACTACCAATAATAAATTACAAATGGTAAGTAATTGGCAGCAAACAAATGTCATGCTAAGCACCTCAAGCACGCTACGTAAGCAAGCAACATGGCACAATTGGTTAAACAACTTTAAGCACGAAAAATAAATAAGAAAATATTAAAGATAAAAACTGCCTTAGTAGTAAAACTATGCCATTTATAAATAATATTGAATAAAAGGGGCCCTATGATTGACCCTTGTGGTACCCCCTTCGTTAATATTTTACTGCCCGAAGAGGATAAAAAGAAACTGTCCAAACATAAATTGAGTATAGAATTAGTCTTCCTCATTATGATTGACTGCTATCATATGTACATTTACTGTATTTTAAATAGCTGAAGATACTGTAAGACGGATGAGCAAACGACGTCTCCGATTAGAAGGAAGCCTTCAATGCGGCGGAATTGTCGTCAGATGTGGAATCGTGCCAGCTGTCTTCTGTGGTGGTGTCATGACCTCTGAAATAATATCTCCTCCTCTGTGTTTTCATTACTTTTTCAATTCTCTTTGTTTTATGACCACAAACTTCTGGATTGGAATTATTGATACAGTTCTGAGTATTTATACAGGTGTACGACTAAACCTGACACAGAACGGACACAAAACTCCACACTGGAGGGTTGAAAAAAAGTGACGAAAGTGGACACCCTCTAGAAACGATCTATATGCAGTTTCAAATAAGTTGCAAAACAGGCCACATATAACATTTACTAGATTATAAGGTATGTCTATAAATAGTCCGAGTTTCCTCTGACCCTGACACCATGTCTGGTGTAGGGGCCCTACACCAGACATGGTGTCAGGGCCAGAGGAAACTCGGACTAGTCTATAAAGCGATGTACTAGTATTCGACCGATGTTCTATTGCCTCAAGACTACGCAATTTATAAGCATCGAATTCGTTTTATTTGCTTTACAGATGGCTTTATCAAATCTCCTTCCAAAATGAAGAAACCGCTGATAATCCAAGGTAACAACACCAATGCTGTCACTGCGGGAAATACTCCACGTTACAAGTTTACCTCCAACATATCAAACGTAAACATGGGACACATCCCAAAGAATTATGTCAAAAATATCGACGGTGTAATGCATATATAGTTAGGGAAAATCAAATACATTTGTAATAACATGTTTCATTACATAATGCGTTTGATTTTCCCTAGCCATAAACATAAGGTATATTTTGAACTATTGCATGGCTAAAATGACTATTGCACGACTATTGAGATGAAAGCGCAAAAGAAACTCTTACGGAGTTTAAACGAATGTTAGATAGTCTAGATATATCACCAAAGGGAAAAAGATATGAAGAAAGTCGACAACCTCCAAAAACGATCTATCAATGCAGTAAATGTGAACGATAGTTTGTTTGCAAATACAATTGTACTCACATAGAAGACACGTGAGCGGATATTTTGTTCAACTACCGTGCGAAGTTTGTGGGAAATTGTTAAAAAAAGCAGACACTTTACAGTGTCACATATTATTTGTCCATAAGAAAGGCGAAGTACATGTGACGAATGTGGCAAGATGTTCACCTTAAAACAGAATCTTAAAAGACACTGCAAGTTACATGAGCAAACGGAGTCTTCAGTCTTCGGTTAACAAGCAACCATCTACTCGTTAGGTTCTATCACCGACTGTGCAGCTGTCAAAATTCCAGGTGATGGCGGAGTCGCCGCTGGATATGGAACCGCCACACATGCAGTCTTCTGTGGTGGCAGGGTCGTCGCCAGATGAGGAACTTTCGCATACTCAGACGCCTGTTGTGGTGTCGTCCCCGAATGTGGAACCGTCGCATACTCAGATGCCAGTTGTGGTGTCGTCCCCGGATGTGGGGTCATCGCACACTCAGACGCCAGTTGTGGTGTCGTCCCCGGATGTGGAACCGACTACATGGAACCAAAAAGGTAACGAACAACAATATCAAAATGGCGCACATCAATTATATCACATTACTTGTATCATTGGTCTACACATTACTCGTTGAAATTCACTTAAATTGTGTCCATCTCTAAAATACTATTACCACAGCCCACTTTTCTTTAACTTTAAAGCCCAGCTGTTTTTATTTACTTTATGTTCACACACTGTTCTGGACTGTAATCTATAATAAATACAGATTCCAATAGTTCCACACGCCAAGACTGGTATCCGTTTTAACGAGATATTATTTAGTTTTTAGGTCTGTGGAAATATAAATGTACTCGATTTTTTTATATAGAAGTTTCGTTTCATTTGACTTTTGAGGAACTCTTCTTTTTTACCAATGAATACGTAGTGTTAAAAGAAGACAGTGGCCATCCGTGTCACGAGTCAAAGACACGGTCAGTGTTATCTGTGACCACCAGAGTTTTTTTTATTCCTGCCAGTATACTGTTCCAGAAAGCTGAATAGAGTTACCACAGAGAACTAAATAGAGTAATCACTGAAAGCTAGAGTTACCACAGAAAGCTTGAGTTACCACAGAAAGTTAAATAGAGTTACCACAGGAAGCTAAATAGAGTTACCACAGAAAGCTAAATAGAGCTAACACAGAAAGCTAAATAGAGTTACCACAGGAAGCTAAATAGAGTTACCACAGGAAGCTAAATAGAGTTACCACAGGAAGCTAAATAGAGTTACCACAGAAAGCTAAATAGAGTTACCACAGGAAGCTAAATAGAGTTACCACAGGAAGCTAAATAGAGTTACCACAGGAAGCTAAATAGAGTTACCACAGAAAGCTAAATAGAGTTACCATAGAAAGCTAAATAGAGCTACCACAGAAAGCTAGAGTTACCACAGAATGCTAAATAGAGTTACCACAGAAAGCTAGAGTTACCACAGAAAGTTAAATAGAGTTACCACAGAAAGCTAAATAGAGCTAACACAGAAAGCTAAATAGAGTTACCACAGAAAGCTAAATAGAGTTACCATAGAAAGCTAAATAGAGCTACCACAGAAAGCTAGAGTTACCACAGAATGCTAAATAGAGTTACCACAGAAAGCTAGAGTTACCACAGAAAGTTAAATAGAGTTACCACAGAAAGCTAAATAGAGTTACCACAGAAAGCTAGAGTTACCACAGAAAGCTAAATAGAGCTAACACAGAAAGCTAAATAGAGTTACCACAGAAAGCTAAATAGAGTTACCACAGAAAGCTAGAGTTACCACAGAAAGCTAAATAGAGCTAACACAGAAAGCTAAATAGAGTTACCACAGAAAGCTAAATAGAGTCACCACAGAAAACTAAATAGAGTTACCATAGAAAGCTAAATAGAGCTACCACAGAAAGCTAGAGTTATCACAGAATGCTAAATAGAGTTACCACAGAAAGCTAGAGTTACCACAGAATGCTAAATAGAGTTACCACAGAAAGCTAGCGTTACCACAGAAAGTTAAATAGAGTTACCACAGAAAGCTATATAGAGTTACCACAGAAAGCTAAATAGAGTTACCACAGAAAGCTAGAGTTACCACAGAAAGCTAAATAGAGTTACCACATAAAGCTAAATAGAGTTACCACCGGTGTCTGTTATCCCATGCTGATATGGCTTGACCCTTATGACAGTATTTCATCAGATGACCATCCCATCCCCGTGTTTGAAGTAATAATAATTAAAATGGTTGGTCACTCAGTGAGAACAGGCCCTGATAGAGTCGGTCCTGATGTGGCCTTGGAAGGGGTAACGTGTAATTAAGGTCGTGTAAGTTCGATACTCTGACCATTTATTTTATCGGTGTCTATGAATCACTTATTGATAATGCTCGACATTTATACTTAAAACAGTTGTCGCTGGTTATTTTAAGTACAACATAGAGGGTAACAAATAGAAATTGATACTTCTACGTCACCCCATCCCTCTCATAGGTTTATATAGGGGATCCCTCGCTGGCGTGAAGGATGAGGGATGAGGGATAAGCGTATATATTTAGAACAAGTTGGGTTTTCCCAATCCTCCACACATTCTAGTCATATCCCCCAGTGGGGATCGTGGTTATTTTTAACCCGTTTCTTATCGCTATTTTTCATCTAAAATTGTGTCCCATTGCTATCAATAGCAGAAGGGGAGGTATATGTTATGACGTATCTAGGTGTTTTTATCGCTATATACAAACATGACTATATTTAGAACGATAAAGGTTTAACTCAACATAGTGATGGCATGTCCAATTTGCCTCTCCTCTATTGCGTCATGGCTATTTTAACCCAATCTTGATTTTCCCTCCACGTATAATTTGACTTTACATGTGTAATATTCAGTTGAGGTTTAATATAGCACTAGAGGCCTGCGGACGTGTGTATAAACAGTCAAGCAGAACGAGACTTCAACCTGTGGTGAGGAGTATTTATACATAGATAACCTAGAATAAATGTGTAAAAATTGTACCAAATGGGGTCGTGTGACGTTAGATTCAAGATGGACAGGCAGTATATTTACACAATAGGAACTGTGGCAGAGTTGGATAAATCGACAGAAGAATGTCGAATAAACGAGGCTACGGTGACGGAGCTTGACTTCGGCCGTTCATCCCTAAAATTATCTACAAGCAATGATACGAAAAAAACAAAAGAAAACAAATGTGATGTTTGCAGCAAAGTGTATAAACAAAAAAGTCATCTGCTGCGGCATAAGAGATCAGCTCACGAGGATTTAAAGTTTACCTGCTCTATTTGCGAGGTAAGTTTCAATAGAAAAGACAACTTTACTAGGCATATGAATCAACACAAAGATAACAAATTCTCCGTGAAAAGAAAGCCGGATGATATGAGCGACTCCATTAGTAAGAAAGCTCATAGGTTACTAGAGACTGACGAAAACGAAGGAGGAACACCGAACGACACGACTGACGAAGAAAACGGAGGAACATCGAATGTGGTACATACCGGAAAGTGTGTATGTTGTTCAAGAACAAAACCTTTATTATCAGGAAAGAGATTATGTGCGCCTTGTGGAGTTCAAGGGAGAAAATGTAATTGGTGCCACTGTCATCTCCCAGAAGGTTTCCATGGTGACGGTACTGATGTCTGTGATAGATGCTTGAAGAGACGAGAAACTTGGAAAACTCGCAATCAACGAGATGTCGGTATTTCCGCACTTGAGGGATCTGCCCGGACTGAAGTGATGGAACCTAGTCCAGGAAATGTATGGAACGTTCTCCAGTTTTTTATGGACAATCAAATGACAATAACAAAAATATTGGAAGAGAGGCTGCAAAACTCGAAAGGTATGAAATGGTCCATGATGCTTATTGTGAAGTACAGTATTATGAGAATAAGGTAGCTGTCTAGGCTGAGCCAACATAATAAAAACATGTAGATCTATCATTTTCCATGTTCAGATGTCTCACAAATAGTAAAACAATTAGCAGAAATCTTTCATTGCACAAATCTTATCAAAACTTTGAGATGGATGAAAATGGGTGGTCCATAGACAAAATATTGAAGTTAGAGGTCAGTTCGACCGAATATTCACCCCTGACTAGGAGTAGCTAGCTTGAGTTGTCCCCAAAAAATTCAAAAGAAAAACAAAATATTTTGAATTAATACAAACCAGAAATGCTTTTATGGTCTGTACTTGCTTCCCTAAACCCTGTTTCCAGAGAAGACCATCCATGTCATGTCCAAAACTACTTAAAATATGAAATATGAATTTCAGCGACAGAAGGACATTTCTGTGAACGTGTTTGGTCTACCGAAAGATGAAGTGTTTCCGTTACACAAAACAGAATTCAGAGAGGGTAGTAGTCAAAGCATGTTAATCTCCTACTCTTTTCTAAAGGGGACAGCCGACAAAAAGAAGAACAACAATGGATTTTTTTTAATCAAGTCAATAGAAAGCTCAAGGGCCCTTTTGCAATTTATGCTGACTCTGAGAATTGTGGTCACCCCTTTAGCACATACACGAACCCACTGGGTTTTGTTATATGGTAAAATACTCTAGTGATGAACTATCAAACCCTGCTAAAGTGTGCAGGGAATAAACGTTATGGATGATTTATTTGACAGCCTTTTAAGAGAGGAGGAAGAGATTTTCAAAATATTACAAAATGTTAGATATGAATCTGGCTGTGAACGAAGGAAATTTTTCAAAATGTAACAGAGTGTCGTGTTAACCAAAATATATTAGGAGTAGGTTGGGTTAGGGACTGGTAGTTATAGGATGTGAGTCACAGTAACCATAACTTTCAATATCAGTTTAGACAAGGTCACAAGGTTCAAGGTTTTACATTCCGATCGTGCTTCACAATCTCCGCGGATATGACAGGCATTTGTTGATGTAATCAGCGGGAAGTATAGATCCCAACCACTGTCCTGTATTCCAAATAACACGGAGAAAGACCTATCTTTCTCTCTACGATACTTCAGTTTCATAGATTCTACAGTTTCTGAATGAGCCTCTTTGCTTGGTCTATGGACAAATTGCCACCAATTTTGAAGATGAACAGTTAGGATTTTCCTAATGGACGATCCTAGTTCAGTACATCCGTAAGAGAGACAGTTGGTTGATATACGTTGGTTTCAAAGTGATAATCTCACTGTTTTTACTGGGTACTGTTCTTCTGAAGTTCTCGTGTTCTATCTTGCCTTGACATAGGATTAATTGTTGAGTAAATTGTAAACGTTGATCAAATAGTATGACTACTCTGTACCATACAATGACAGATGCTACATATTTTATTAATATCTTTTTCATTATTCCTTTAATTCATTTTTTTTTTAATGCAGCGTACTTGGCTAATTTCACTCATGATATGGTCTTTGCTGCCATTTTGATCTCCCTCCGAGGAGGACCTCCAGTTTGAATTTTATGCACGAATTTGTGAAATTTATGAGTGAATTGAGTTTATGCATTCTTTGTACAGATCATTATTTTAACAGTTTCCTCCCTGGAGAATTACGTAATAATAACATAACTTTTCCGTGATATAGATATTTCAAACGTTTAAACACCAAGTAAATAATGATGTGATTATGTATTTACAGTGTAGATTATGTAAACGAATATTTCTCAAAATGTATTGCTTTCTAGGCAATTGTATGGCCAATTGGAGGAATAACCACTTACTATGAGACTGAACTGTAAGGATTTTCCAATGGACGGTCCCTGGTCTCGGTCTCCCTTATTGTTCTACTGTGTGGCCCACTAGAGTTTTCCGGTGGTTGAGAAGGTCTCTGCCAGTCTGTTCATGGCGCCATCAACATCGTAGTTATACCCTTACAAAGGGCAGATTAAAACTTAATTTAACTATAAAACAGCAATGAAAATTACTAATTGAAATCATGTAGAAAGATCATTAGTAGTTTTAGATTTGCTTCTGGCATAATATTTCTCATTAATATGAAAACATGTATTATTTGATACGCAGCTGCAGTCAGCTCACAAAACAAATGAATTAATGAATTTTTTTTTTTTTAGTCTACAATTACTAGGTACTTTGTATATATTATACAAGTGATTTGCAGGTAGTGTTTTCATTAATACATAAATTTGTCTACGTTATTAAAACGTGGCATAATCACTTTTGATATTGCTAAATACATTAAATATTGTACAACAGTATTAGATAAAGGGGACCTAATGGTATTGTAAACATTTCTTAATCTGAAAATGAAATCTATGCTTGAACAAGACCGTGAAGTTGTCGTCTCCTCTCACAAGACCGCGAGGTTGTCGTCTGCTCTCAAAGATTGTGAGGTTGTCGTCTGCTCTCAAAGATTGTGAGGTTGTCGTCTGCTCTCACAAGACGTTGAGGTTGACGTCTCCTCTTACGAAACCTTGAAGTTGACGTCTCCTCTCACAAGACCGTGAGGTTGTCGTCTGCTCTCACAAGACCGTGAGGTTGTCGTCTCCTCTCACAAGACCGTGAGGCTGTCGTCTCCTCTCACAAGACCGTGAGGCTGTCGTCTCCTCTCACAAGACCGTGAGGTTGACGTCTCCTCTCACAAGACCGTGAGGCTGTCGTCTCCTCTCACAAGACCGTGAGGTTGTCGTCTCCTCTCACAAGACGTTGAGGTTGACGTCTCCTCTCATAAGACCGTGAGGCTGAAGTCTCCTCTCATAAGACCGTGAGGTTGTCGTCTCCTCTCACAAGACCTTGGGGCTGAAGTCTCCTCTCATAAGACCGTGAGGCTGTCGTCTCCTCTCACAAGACCGTGAGGTTGTCGTCTCCTCTCACAAGACGTTGAGGTTGACGTCTCCTCTCATAAGACCGTGAGGCTGAAGTCTCCTCTCACAAGACCGTGAGGTTGTCGTCTCCTCTCACAAAACCTTGAGGTTGTCTCATCTCACAAAACCTTGAGGTTAACGTCTCCTCTCACAAGAACTTGAGGTTGAAGTATCCTCTCTCAAGAAATTGAGGTGAATGACTGATACCGATGGTACCAGAGGATGTTCCGGATGAAGGGACATATACAGTAGATTTGTTGTCACAATAACATGTCTTAAACGCTTGACATATTTCTCAATCCTATCTCAACTACTGTATATATCCTAAATAGCATACCTCAATCTAAACAAATCATGCCGCAACCATACTTCATTCTAACCCTACTTCTGTTTCAATCTGACCTGAATATTGCCTCAATGAAGTTGAACGCCCAAAGATATATCTGCCTAGTTGTATTTCGACCCGAATTGAATACGAGGTGCCTTGGTCCGTGAAGATTATTTAGAGACCCCCGTGGTGTTGTCGCATATAAAATATACAAATATCGAAGTTGAGAAAAACAGAAAACCGAATGATATCTATAGTGTTTATGGAAATATAGTTAACATAGTATAAATGGTTGACAGAAAAACAAAAGACTTCTGCCTGTTTTGTGTCGGTCCGTGAGCCGTTCCACTTCTTTGTAGCCGCTAACAAATGGAACCAATCTGACCTTAACTTGATGGTCCCTATCCACAATCTCTCGTCTGAAATCATATTGAATATTCATTTTGAAAACGTCTGGAATATACCAGGGAGAACCGATATCATTATCCCCTACAATGCATTGTTTATGAACAAATAAAACAACAAATACATGACCACAGCGTGTTTTAGATACTCAAACCACAGATTCAAATTTTTAGTCTTTAGTGGGTTGCTGTAGAGGAAACTGACATTCAACGTCATATATGAAAGCTGTTGAAAGAGAGTACAAGCGGTATAAACGATCAGACATAATAACAAAACGGTTTTTTTAATTGTTAACCTATTTGATACAAAGAGCACAAGTTATTACAACTCACGGCAAAAGAAATTTAAAAAAAAAACTGTCCTCAGGCAGGTCCTCAGACCATCCTTCCTCTCTCTAAAAACTGTCCTAAGGGAGATCCTCAGACTATCCTTACTCTCTCTAAAATCTGTCCTAAGGATGATCCTCAGACTATTCTTCCTCTCTAAATTCTGTCCTAAGGATGATCCTCAGACGTATCTCCTCTCTCTAAAATCTGTCCTAAGGATGATCCTCAGACCATCCTTACTCTCTCTAAAATCTGTCCTAATAGAGATCCTCAGACTATCCTTCCCCTCTCTAAAATCTGTCCTAAGGGAAATCTTCAGACTATCCTTACTCTCTCTAAAATCTGTCCTAAGGGATGATCCTCAGACTATCCTTACTCTCTCTAAAATCTGTCCTAAGGATGATCCTCAGACGTATCCTTACTCTCTCTAAATCCTGTCCTAAGGATGATCCTCAGACTATCCTTACTCTCTCTAAAATCTGTCCTAAGGATGATCCTCAGACGTATCCTTCCTCTCTCAAAAATCTGTCCTAAGGATGATCCTCAGACTATTCTTACTCTCTCTAAAAGCTGTCCTAATAGAGATCCTCAGACTATCCTTCCCTTCTCTAAAATCTGTCCTAAGGGAAATATTCAGACTATCCTTACTCTCTCTAAAATCTGTCCTAGGGGAGATCTTGAGACTATTCTTACTCTCTCAAAAAGCGGTCAAGACTTTTCCATTGCCACTTTACGGAAAACAAGAGTGACATTTGAACTATTCTGCACCAATCTCTTGAATTAAAATATTTGTAAAAACCAGTTATTGATTAAAAAAGTCAAATTAAAGTTGGTGAAAATACCACGTCTGGTCAGGAGACTAGCTGTAGAGGACAGATTTAAGCACCAACTAAGATGAAAAGACGCAGATAAGCATATACCATGCACCATCAGATTCACTAAATATGTCATAAATTAAGCTAATTAGATAATGGAAATGTTACGGAGTGAAATTCGGCGAGACACTGGCAAATTTAAATTGAAAATTATAACAATACAATATGTATAAACAATATGAATGGTTTAATGATAGTGTTCCTAGGATTGACAAATGTGTTGCTGCACATGAAAATAATTTATGATTGATGTAATCTTTTTGCGCCAGTCTTATAAGCGTCGACACACTTTTTGTCCTTTCTGGACATATTGTAAAGTTAATGCCTGGGGTAGGCTTACAATGGTCAGGACTGACCTGTCAATCATTATGAAGTAGTATACTTTAATTATAACTAATATCTACCTGTTAATCTCACATTGGTGACTTCAGTACCCGGAAGGATATTAGGAACCTAGCACTGATGTATAGACTTTAGGCAGTCTGTCATATGTACTGTACTGTACATTAAAAATAAGAACTGTATGATTAACTGCATACTGCTAATAATAAATTAATATTGATTCGGTCGGGTCAGGTCTCAGACTCGAGGGGTAACTGGAGCGGACCATCAGTGCATTCAATAGGAAAATTGTATAATATACGTGTCATATATATGTGTATTTTGAAATCAACTGATGTGTATTTCATTTACTAATATGTATTTCATTATGTGAAATGGAATTCGTCTCGTAGAATATCGTCCGCTGTACTTCCTTTTCATCATCCCTTGCAATAAAACATACCAAAGCTTCATGTGTTAGCAGGGTGGAAAGTGTTGTTAAAAATTCACGTGGAAATGGAAGTTCAGATTCCAGTCGATTCCCGTAAGTAGATTTAAAGTTTTAAACTTACTTTAGAAGAATTTGTTTCAAATTTAAAATATCAACCCCAGATTTTCCACAAATCTCTCTATATATATTTGCATTTAAAATGTACATGTACATGCCATTATTTTCCATCGTAAGAACAATAGATAGATCCATTGTGTTTGCCTTTGTCATCGGCCGTTTTTGTCTGCCTTCACGTTAGCATCGCGGAACTCCTCGCCTTCGTCTGCGAATTTCCATTTTCTTCTCATTTTCCATTTACAAAACGGTGCTGCATTTACATCGTTCATAATACACACAACAGAAGATAAATAACAAAAAAAAAACTGTTATAGTTTAAATTTTAGCAGGTCTCGGATTTTAGCGTTCAAAACTGTCAGATATATCGTTTGTATGCAAAATCATCGGTAGGCCTAATTGAAATCAACAATCACGATTGCTTGGCTGCTGGCTAAGATGTCGACAACTTGGTCTTTGTATTCACAGCAAACGATTAGTGTCTGAAACTTTGCTCATTTTTGTTTTAATTTAGCTCACTAAAGACTTAATTACTGACTATACATATTCAGTTATTTCAATTTTCACCTTAAACCTACTGGTATGCTATCAGGTTTGATGTGCAGTTATGTTTTAATATTACCAACGATTATCTCATGATTTCCATGAATTAACAAAAAAAAAAAACTTTTTGAAAATTAAGCTTACGTTTTGTTCCTCTTTAAATAATAGCTGGTCCTAATCGAACACGCCGTAAGATATGTTATTCGGAAAACCTCATTTTTGGCCTTTAAAAGAAGAGTAATCATCCATAAAATGGGTATTCCGAATGCCTCGCTGTTCGTAGACCAGTTTGTACACAACCACGGGCACCTGCAAAAATGTAAATTGACTGTTTGATGCAGGTATAAGTAAGGTATGGTTTGGAAAATCAACACTTTAAATCTTTTAATATCATAAAAATCCAACTGCACGAAGTGATTTCATTAATCAATATAGAGACATAACTTGTTTAGAAATGTGATCTTTATCCTTATTGTGTAAACAAAGTCAAGTGAACCGTAGATCTATGCTGAATAGGATGGATGATAATTAAGTTTTACTAGTGTTGGGAATCACTATAAATTTCATGATTGATCATCACCATTTTTAAACGATCGATTATTGATCGATGTTGATCAGAAAGAGAAATATCTGCAAAAGCATACACCAAAATAGGTAGATCGAGTTTCCCCTGGCCCTGATACCCTGTCTGGTGTAGGGACCCTACAGTACTGTACACCAGACATGGTGTCAGGGCCAGGGGAAACTCGGGCTACAAAATTGGGGGAAATGTTGCGGATATGTTTGAGGCATCTAGCTATGTTTTAAATGTTGTTTTAATGCATTTTTATTTCAATTTACTAGTGATATTGTTCATTTATTAATTGTTGAAGTTGGCCATAAATCTTTAAAATGTCCATGTTATAATGAAACCATGATTGATCACAAAAAATCATGATCGATTAGACGAAGTCAGAGCTAAAACGACTAATAATTGATTGAATTGTTTAATCGGAACAACACAAAGTTGGTTAGCATCTAATAGAAATCATATGTTTTGCGATATTTTTTATTTGGATGTGACATGTTCCTTCAGGTTGGCGAAAACCACAAGCTTTCGTAAATTACACAAACTTGCCTATTAATAATTTCTCTCCATAATGGTTCCTTGCACAAGTTTAATTCACTTTGGGAGATTATAGTTAACAACTCCTAGTTAGGTTATACTTTCTATTTGACTCCATTATGCATGCTTGCTTATTAGTCTCCATTTATCATTTCCTCATACCAGGATATGAATCACATTGTAGGGATATTAAATCTTAAAAATGCAAAAAACAAACAAACAAAAAAATGATATTGGAATAATTACTACTGACATATGGTCTGTAGATATGGAGAGTTGATTATGATATATGTTATTATGGAGAGGAATGTTTATACATTGACTTGTCTGTTGTCCAATCCATTTATTTTCTAATATCTATTTATAGAAACTGTCCGTCTGTCTCTTTGTGATGACCTTGTTACATATATTATAAACCTGAGTCCTCTTGACAGATTTAGTTATCATTCACACCATTAGCATCACCCAATCAAATTCTAAACCTGATAAGATTTTGGTGGTCATCAGTCAAGGTTAAAGGTCAAAGGTAACACTTGACCACTTAAAAAGTGGGTAGAAGATATCTCTTTTAACTCCTGGATAGATTTATTTTATTGGTCATGAGAGGGTGGGGGTATATCTAGATGTGAGCCCCATGGCCACTCACTATGCTTTTATTGTAGGCACAACATATACAAAATAAATGTACCTATTAAGTAGAATAATATAATTTTGACTCGTGACATTTACAGAAGTTTGTTTATTATATACTGTTGTTCAAATAGTGTCCTACATATACATGTATAATGCCAAAGGTCAGAGGTCAGAGGGTGTTTTTGAAACAGTGCTCCTTAATATACACCAATAAGGTCAGAGGTCAGAGGGTCTTGTCATTAAAACAAGCACTCATATTTATACACATACAAGGTCAGAGGCTAGAGAGCAGAGGTTTATCTGGTGAAAGGAATATACCAGACATTATCGTGACTGTCACACAAACTTGTTTAATGGACGGTAATATTTGTTATTATGAGTATCTGATGTATATTTTGGTGGATCATATTATCATCAATATTACTATGGCTATTTGTATTTTATTTTTCTAAATTTTCTTTTTTTAATACAGGATTATCTGTACCTGAAGCTGAGCAGTGGCAGAGATTTGTCAGAACTCCAAAGTTGTGGTGGAAGAGAATGGAGAATGAATCAGAGTCGGGCGATGAGAAAGAGATGAATACAAACGATGATGACGAGGAAGAGGAAGATGATGATAATGGTAATAAGTTTTTCAAGGCAAATTGCTATTTGATTTATTTGGTTTGGTGTATTTGGTTTAATGTCCTATTAACAGCCAGGATCATTTAAGGACCTGCCTGGTTTTAGAGGTTGAGGAAAGCCGGGGTACCTGGAGAAAAACCACCCACCTACGGTCAGTACCTGGCAACTGCCCCACTTGGGTTTTGAGCTCGCGACCCAGTGGTGAAGGGCTAGTGATAAAGTCTTAGTGTCGGGACACCTTAACCACTCAGCCACCGCGGCCCCTATTGCTATTAAAGGGACATGAACCTATACATATGTATATATGTTTTACTTTTTTTTTTAATTGTTGCATTTATATATCAAGAGTATCGTGTTATAAACAATAATGGCGGGTAAGTAAATCCACCAACTTACTGGTGTAGATATTTTTTATATAGCACATGGAACTGGTAAACACTGTACCTAGGTTAGATCATAACTTATGTCTGTATGACAGTTTTTATAAATATACCTTTTTCAGCAATCCGTATGACCTTTTTATTCATTATAAAATATAATTTGCTACACAGTCACCATTATTAAAAATCAACACCCAAATCAGATGTTGATATATTCTGTTTCAATACCTTTTGTTGGGCGATTGACATCTGTGCGAGGAATTGATAAGAAAAATGCTGTATAGTTTCCTTTTGCCTTTAAAGGTGCCTTGTTGGACCTCGAAGATGACGATGATATTGACATGGATGACATCCGGCTATTTGATGAGGAAGATTTATGTGTTAGCGAAACTTCTCAGGAAAATCAGGTCATGCAAGAAGATTGTTCAGGAACCGACGATGATGATGATGATGAACAAGAGTTGTGTCCCTTTGACAATGATCTAACAACTGATAAAAACAAGACTCAAAATAAGAAAAATTCATCCGAGAATTGCTCTATAGGGTCAGTAGAATGTGATAAATATGAATCTCAGGAAATCTTTACCTCATCCAAAGATAGGTCATTACCTCAGGGGGCATCTCAAAATGTATCTTTGGAAAGAAAAGCAATGTTCCAGCAAGAAACTGGGCAAATTTTCCTCAAAGAGAATGAAAGAAAGCAGCAACATGTTGAGGAAGCATCTAGGTCAGAATCTGGTGTACAACAGGAACACGTGATTACAAAAGGTCAAGGTTCAGGAACAAAAAATATACGAAGCAATCCGAGAGAATCGGCAGTTCTTAACGAGGATCAACAGGAGTTGTCCAAGGTTCAATCAGATATTGACGATATAAAACTGGTCAAACCCAAGGAGAGAAAATCGCCAAGGAAAGCTATTCGAGAAGCCGTCACTATAGCAACCGGCCTTGAGTCAGAGTTAGGGTTGGATGGAAGTGGCCTCAAAATTAGCAGTCAAGCAACAACTGAACCCACAACACCATCTAACGTGACCACTGATGAACTCCCCATATCTGAGGCTAATTCGCCCGAGGTCATTGCTATAGATGATCCCTCTCCTGTTTTAGAGGTAGAAAGTGACCAATTTGACATAGAGAGCGGACCACATGGTGCTAAAAGTCGACATAAGTGTTACTTATGCGAGGTGACGTTCAACTCTAAGGTTAATTTGACAGTTCACACACGTACAGTACATTCATACTACCCACAACTACCTCCTTGTGGCTGTACGCACTGTGGTGCTCAGTTCAAATCGGAAGAATTTGCCTATAAGCACGAACATGAAGTTCACAGCCTCGACACAGCATGTGCATTCTGTGGAAAGAACCAATCGACTAAAGAAGCCTTGCAGACCCACGTCTGCAATCACCTTCAACCCCTTACCTACCTCTGCATGTTGTGTCGCGAAGACTTTCCCAGTGTTGTCGAGGCTGAGAATCATTTAAGCAAGCACAAGGGGGAAGTTGCCTTCTGGTCTGACTTCCTCAAATGTAGACTTTGTGGGTCTTTGTTCAACAAGCGTGATAAACTTTATGCTCATGTGATGAAAGTGCACGAGGATTTATTTCAAGTTAAGTGTAAATCGTGTAGTCAGCCTTTTTACTTGGATTCGGCTCTGGCAGTTCATCGCAGCGATCAGTATCAACGGCTCGATGGTAAGAGGATACGGGTTAATGATAACATACCTATACAATTGAGCCTGACGAGCGGAAAAGTGTCGAAGGAGTCGATCGACATATCAGAGGATGGTAGTGTTGAAAGTCACAATGAAGCATGTGCTCTGAAATTAAAAAATAACGTCAGCAGTAGTAAACCTGTCAATCATCAGAATCACTTGGAAATGATGTACCACCTGGGCCGACTGGACACCAATGTAAAAGACAGGTAAGGTTTTTTTGTCTCCGTAAAACCTAAAGACAAGCCTGAAAAATTGTTATTTGATCCTGTGAAAAGTCATGAAATTGCTGCTGTTTAATAAGAACTAGCTA
Organism: Pecten maximus; assembly: GCF_902652985.1. Classification (NCBI taxonomy): domain Eukaryota; kingdom Metazoa; phylum Mollusca; class Bivalvia; order Pectinida; family Pectinidae; genus Pecten; species Pecten maximus. Next base: position 30,826,081 of record NC_047028.1, read on the forward strand.
AGAAATACCTACTTTGTATTGATATTATGTATCATAATTTTGTTTTTGTTAAAAATCTTATTAATAAATTTTATATGCACAATACATGTTTCTTTTAGATACATGTATTTCTTAAGATGTAGATTTTGACATAAGGAAACAAAAATGACAGAAAGAAATAATTTCTTAGAAAATCACAAGGATCTTTCAATCTAGAAAACTAGAAATTGATCAACAAGTAATTCAAATAAAAAATACATCGTTGTTATAAAAAATATCGGCTGCAGTACTACTAGTAGACAGTGTATGTTATATTTATGTTAAAGCATTTTGAAGTACTGTATATATATATCCAACCAAAATATCTGAAAAATAAAACTCTTATAGGTATGGGTAATGAGTTTGTATGTAAAGAATTTTGATAATGAAACACTTGGATTTTGGTAATGAGTTTGTATGTAAAGTACTTTTTTAACAAAATCCATGGATTGGGGTAATGACTTTGTATATACGGTACATTATCAATTTTATTTTTATCTTTCAGTGCTAGTACTGCCAAAAAATCTGATGGTGCTGTGTCCTCAAAATCAACAAAGAGATCCAATAGTGGCAAAATTACAGCCAAACACAGTCTCATGGCCAAGTTACTAGACAGGAAAAATTTTCAGAAAACAAGTGAAACACCAAAGGATGACAAAGACCAGGTAAATTGTGTGAATATCTGGATATAAACCTTGACACCCAAACAATTAATAATTACAGTATTTATATGGCAATAAGCAGATGGGTGACAATAAGTTGATGGATGACAATAAGCTGATCGATGACAATAAGCCAATGTATGGCAATGAACTGTTTGATTGCAATAAGCCAATACATGTACCTGATAATAAGCCCATACCTGATAATAAGTCCATGGCTGGTTTAATCGAAATGGTAATGAATGCTATTTACTTTTACTAATTAGCCATCCCCTGCTTGAATAAAAGTTTATGTATTATAAACATAATGTTTTTAAAAACAGGTTCATTAAACTAACCCCGGGCAAGTAGCAATGACATTAAAAAAATGTGAACTGAAGGTCAATAAACCTCTAATTCTTTTATGTAACGCATGGCAGTGACAATTTTTTTTTATTTATTTATTTTTTTAATCAGAGGAATTTTTGTTGTGAAAGAAAATAATTAGCTCATTTATATAGGAAATTGATTGACAAGTAGCCCAAGTTTCCTTACCAAATATTATTTTTTGTGTACATTTTGTACACCAGATATTTGTCTGTCAAAGTATCAATGTTTGGTGTTTAGGGCGGAAAAACAGGTTATTAGTTCCCTTCCAGTGAAACTATAGGTTTCCTCCCCATCCGTCTGTCCATCTGTCTGTCCATCCACTCAATCATTCCCCACTTTTCTCAGCCTTGCTTCAAGGTATGTTGATGAAAGTTGGTATGTAACTTCAGTATGATTATTATAATTAGCTACAGATCAAGTTCGAGTTTCAGGATTTTTTGGTAAAGTTCAAGGTCACTGTAACTGTTTTTAGAGGGGGGGGGGGGGGGGTTGTAGGCGACATGTACTTGTTCAACGGGCTAACATTTGAGAATGCTAATACAGTATGTATGTCTATGATATTTACATTATACATGTACATTATTTTCTTATTCAATAATACATGTACATCATTTTCTTGTTCAGGAGGCAAAGAAGAGTGACCCTGCCCTCATACCAGACAGTTTAGAAAACTACTTTCAAAGAATTATGTTCCGTATGGCATCCAATATACAGGAACTTCTTCGATATAGCCTCACGATTGAAGGTCATGTTACTCAACAGTCCCATCAGTTCCTCGCCAAAGTGTACGATCAAAAGTTCAAGGTTGTGATGGTATTGTGGACAGAACTACAAGGTCTGACGCAGGCAGTGAAAGCAAATGTTTTTGCCAAAGGAAACAGTCTTTCGAAGGATCTCGTTGACGAACTTGTGTTTGGCATTTTGAAAAATGTGCATTCGTTACGAAAGTCTAAAGTGGAAACCATTTTGCTGATGGGACAATGCATGGTGAAATCTTTCCAGGAATTAATTAAAGTGATGGTGGGCAGGGATACCATTGTTACACCCGGCCTTCAGTTGATAGCTGTCAACCACTATGAACAATGGCTAGACTTTTTCCCTACTATCATAGACGGTCAGTGGAATGTTTTCAAGGAAAGCGCCACCATCCACACGAACAACAAGAACAAGAAAGTTTTGGAGACAGTGGGGAGACTGTGGCATTCAAGAGTTACTCTGAACGAAGCAGTCCTTCTCAAGAGAGATGAAATAAAAAAATGGAAGGAAGGTTTGCATCCAGCTGCAATGTCATTCAGAGTGGAAGAAGAGGTGGAAGATAAGGAAAATTCAAAGCAGATGCTGTTTAAAATGACAAGCGATACAGCAGTTTTTGTGACTGGAAGAAGTTCACCTGTAGCCATTAGCTCTGTCGAGCCTGGCACCGAGGTAACAATTCCTGTTGGTAAATTACCACCAGAAAAACAAGGTCGGGCCTCGGACACGGTCAATATCTTACCCGGGACACAAAGTTCAAATGCTGGGGGAAAAGCCAACATGGTTTCTCCGGTAGCCCATCTTCCAGGATTTCTGGCCAACGACCAGCCCAAGGACAATGAATATCGACTGGCCTATATTTCTGAAAGATATCTTCAAGACCGGATTAGTCCAGAGAATGTCCTAAAGCCCCAGCAACCAATCAGTATTGACCTTATCAGCGACAACGAAGATGATGATGCTGAGCACGAAATTATGGAAGATAACATAGAATGCTCTGATGATGACAGCAATGAAAGGCGGGATGAAAAATCACCTGACGAGCCATTAATGTTAGTTTGTAAGGACGATGATCCTGTAAATGTTGATACAGATAAAGATATGTCCGATCAAGTCGTGGAAAACTCGGGTCAAGTAACGATTGTCACGAATAAGGATATTGGTACCGATCATATGGAACTTGACTGTGTCACTATCAAACCAGAACCGATGGATTACCATAATACCACAGTAGACCTCTGTCTGGTGGATGACGATGAAGACGATGATTTTAATGAGAAAAGCGATGAAAATGATGAAAACAAAGATCCTGTCTCCTTTGTAATACTTGACTCGGAAAATAATGAGGAAATCAAAATTATGTTAGTTGAGGATGATGATGCTCCAGAAATCAGGAGAGTAAATGCAAATCCTCAAATCAAGCAGGAAATCAGTTCAGATTCTAGTGGAAACATGGAAACCTCTGGTTAGTACAATTTTAGTTCATGCTGGTTTTATCCTCAAATAAGTGTAAAAGTATATAACTGTATTTACCCTCAAATAAGCCCCCTCCCCTGGTGTGAAAATACAGCACTGTATTTATCCTCAGATAAGCTCCCTCCCTAAATGTAAAAGTTTAGTATCGTATTCATCCTCAGATAAGCCCCCTCCCCTAGTGTAAAATTTAGAACTGTATTATCCTAAGATGAGCCCCCTATATGAAAATGTTAATGTCAAAAAAAAATTTTTTTTAAAAGTAAAAGGAAAGAAAAGCTTTGAATTATTTTATAAAATAGTTAATGGGAAAATTAAAAAAAAACAAAACTTTATATTTATGTCGTTAGTCATTTTAATGAGGAGCAGTTTGATGTTGTTTTTTAAAGCTCTCGATTCAAAAACACATTCTAAAAGAAGTTTTCTGTTATTATTTTTTGTTACAGATCCGGTACAATCAATTAAACGGGAAAGAACCTCACCAGAGGATGAAGTACCCACGTTGACAAGACCACAGCCTGATCTAATGGCAGACATTCCAGTAGGTCCACCAAATAAAAAACTCAAGTTAGTTCAGGTTTTTAACGGTGCTACAAATGAAGACATCAATACTCATCTTCTTGAAGGGGAGATCACTCCGCGACCTGCTTCCATGCCGGAAGTGAAAACAGAATCTATTAAAGAAGGTTACCCAGATCGTTCAGGGGAGACAACTCTAAAAGTGAAAAAGGAGCCGTTGTTATCTAATTCTAATGACATTTCACCTACGTCAGCAATAACACATACAGTCATTCATCCCAAGCTCAAACTTGAGCCGGTAGACTCAAGAAATGTGGATTCGTGTGCTATAGCAGAAAATTCAATGGAAAGTTATAAGTGTAAATTACAGCAGAAAGAGGTTTCACAATCAGACTCGAAAGTTGTTAAATCTGAGCCTTGTGACACTCAACAGTCGGACTTAGTGGTTATATCGGAGCCTCAACCAAACTCCCAAATTGTGAAATCTGTGCTTTGTGACAAACCACAGTCAGACTCTGTGGTCATACCGGAGTCCCAATCGAACTCCAAAGTGGTGAAATCTGAGCCTAGTGGCTCTCCAAAATCAGACTCAGGAGTCAAGTCTAAGCCACAGTCGGACTCTGTGGTCAATCACGAGTCCCAAACAAACTCCATAGTTGTGAAATCTGAGCCTTGTGGCCCTCCACAGTCAGACTCTCTGGTCATACCCGAGTCCCAATCGAACTCCAAAGTGGTGAAATCTGAGCCTAGTGGCTCTCCACAGTCAGACTCAGGTGTCAAGTCAAAGCCAAAATTGGACTCAGAGGTCAAATCTGAGCCACTATCGGATGCAGAGGTGCTCAAAGCATACTACGCCTACTCCTAGCATAAGTGTACTTTAATCATTAGCCCTATAGATCAAAAGCTCAATTAGGTGGAAATCTCCGCTCACTTATTTTTAGCGCAATTTTCACTTGCGATTGAGGATACTGTCCAGTGTGCCAGTATTGTTACCTAGATTTCAAATCAATGGTAGTGGGGATCAGTCAAGGTCATATTTACTGTTACTAAAAATAGATCTATAGTAATATCTTGTTAACTTATGCTATACACATTGTTCATTTATTCATATAACAGTAGAATTTTTTGCTTTTAGAACTTTTGAGGTTACTTCAAAGAAGTCATAAATAACACCATATTATCAAATCAAAGATGTCTGCCACATCTTCTGTAATTTTACATACAAGATATTTTGTCACATTAACATTTTTATGCCAAACCAAAAAAACAGATATTAATATAAGCCCAGTGATGAGTTCAAGTACCTACAGTAACCTTCATGTTTGTAGAATCTTCAATAACAATTTAGCTGAACGTATTTTGGGTGAAATTTGCTAAAATAAGATCACCACTAAAATACTTAAATTTGCAGTATCAATTCTGATTCAAAGCTGAGACCTATGAATTGCTGGAATTCTTTTTCTCTCTTTTCATACCATAACCCCGTTGAAATTTTTCAAGTGGTACAATTCCGTGAAAACAAACACACATAATGGATATGGGTATAGCTTAATTGTAACAAGTACTTGTGCAGACTCAAAATGCAGAGTTCCAAAGTTTCCATCATATATTATAGAACAGTAAACAAAAAATTGATGTGTTTGTCCTTTTTTGAGCAAACTGAATGTTTGATGTGTCCCAAGTGGACTGACTTTGTTTTGGTTTTTTTTAGAAATTATGAAAAACTGCTGTCAGCCAGCCATAAAATTTCTAGACAGCTGCGCGCATCAATCTTCATAATCATGTACCAAAATTCCTATGAACAGCCATGCTTGGTCAAGACTTGTGCCAGCTACCATGGTTTGCATTTCCAGTTCAATAGTTTCAATCATTTCACCTGGGAATGCAAAAGCACCAGTATTTTCCAATCCAGTATCAAAGATGGCTACCATGGTTTCTGATTGGCTAAGGTCTGATAACTTGTTCGTTTGGTCTTGTGGAAATTGGTATTTGTCAGATATTAGTATTGCCCTTATTTTGAAGTCTAAGGTTATTGCCAGCACTTCTGCTTGACAATGTTTGGAGTTAAGGTAAAACTCTGTACAGATCACTCTGCCTTTATAATTCTTCTGTTTTGGAAGAAATTTTAGGGTAGATTTTAACAGTTTGATGTAGTAACCTTGAGAGAAAATGCATACTTGCGTAGATTTACTCCTGAATTTGGGGCCTTATTTAATTATTCAAACATTATCATCGGTAAAACTCCATTTGTCTTCCAAAATTTGTAAGATCCAGTTACAATGAACTCCAGAAAAAGCACCTTCAAAGCATATATTAGTTCTAAGGTATTAAATTTGGTAAAAGTTTATGAATATATTTTTCTTCAGTGTGAAAATTTCAACATGTGCAATAACCCCCTGGAAATTTCAATAAGGTTGAATTTATGCAATTGCTGCCATGTTGCCATGTAAAAATATAGTGTTTTAAAAGTCATGAATTATGGTTGTGTATAGCTGTCATGTGATGGGAGAGTTAACTCCCCTTCTGTATAGTCTTAGGGAGTTATCTCCTCCTTTGATGGAGTTTTCTCCTATTTTGTATATCCGTCAAAATGGGGAGATATGCATATCAATTACAGATTACCATGTGTTGAATGTGATAGAGAAAAATTAAAAGAACTTGTGAAATGAATGAAAATAAAACAGGAAAAATTATTATGGCTTTGTTTACTTAGTATTAAACTTCCTGCAAGTTTTATAGCTTTTGATGCCAAACATGAGGAAATCGTCAACTTAAAAAAGTTATCCGATATTATGGAAGACGCCCAAACAAAAAGAAAGAGAACTGGGGGATACCATCATCGATTAGGAAACAAAATAGGAGACACTAAACAAAATAAAATGGGAGACATTAAAATAAAAGGGGACATAGCAAAACAAAATGGGAGACACCAAACAAACCAAAATAGGAGACACAAAACAAAACAAAATGGGAAGACACCAAGCAAAACAAAATGGGAAGACACCAAACAAAACAAAATGGGAGACACAAAACAAAACCTGAGAAACAAAACAAAATGGGAGACACCAAACAAAACAAAAATGGAAGACACCAAACAAAACAAAATGGGAAGACACAAAACAAAACAAAATGGGAAGACACCAAACAAAACGATGGGAGACTTTAAAACAAAACAAAATGGGAGACACCAAACAAAACAAAATGGGAAGACACCAAACAAAACAAAATGGGAAGACACCAAACAAAACGATGGGAGACTTTAAAACAAAACAAAATGGGAGACACCAAACAAAACAAAATGGGAAGACACCAAACAAAACAAAATGGGAAGACACCAAACAAACAAAATGGGAGACACAAAACAAAACCTGAGAAACAAAACAAAATGGGAGACACCAAACAAAACAAAATGGGAAGACACCAAACAAAACAAAATGGGAAGACACCAAACAAAACAAAATGGGAGACACAAAACAAAACAAAATGGGAGACACCAAACAAAACAAAATGGGAAGACACCAAACAAAACAAAATGGGAAGACACCAAACAAAACAAAATGGGAGACACAAAACAAAACCTGAGAAACAAAACAAAATGGGAGACACCAAACAAAACAAAAATGGGAAGACACCAAACAAAACAAAATGGGAAGACACCAAGCAAAACAAAATGGGAAGACACCAAACAAAACATAATGGGAGACACAAAACAAAACCTGAGAAACAAAACAAAATGGGAAGACACCAAACAAAACATAATGGGAGACACAAAACAAAACCTGAGAAACAAAACAAAATGGGAAGACACCAAACAAAACATAATGGGAGACACAAAACAAAACCTGAGAAACAAAACAAAATGGGAGACACCAAACAAAACAATGGGAGACTTTATAACAAAACAAAATGGGAGACACCAAACAAAACAAAATGGGAAGACACCAAACAAAACAAAATGGGAAGACACCAGACAAAACAATGGGAGACACCAAACAAAACAAAATGGACAGACACCAAACAAAACGATGGGAGACTTTAAAACAAAACAAAATGGGAGACACCAAACAAAACAAAATGGGAAGACACCAAACAAAACAAAATGGGAAGACACCAAACAAAACGATGGGAGACTTTAAAACAAAACAAAATGGGAGACACCCAAAAAAAATGGGAGACACCAAACAAAACAAAAATGGAGACATTAAAACAAAAGGGGACATACCAAAACAAAATGGTGACAGACACTATAACAAAAATGGGAGACACCAAACAAAACCAAATGTTTGGTTTGTTTTTGTTTAACGTCCTATTAACAGCCAGGGTCATTTGAGGACGTGCCAGGTTTTGGAGGTGGAGGAAAGCCGGAGTACCCGGAGAAAAACCACCGGCCTACGGTCAGTACCTGGCAACTGCCCCACGTAGGTTTCGAACTCGCAACCCAGAGGTGGAGGGCTAGTGTTAAAGTGTCGGGACACCTTAACCACTCGGCCACCACGGCCCCTAAAAAACCCCAAATGGGATGACATCAAACCATAGAGGAAGACGAAATTGGAGACAAAAAGACACCAAAACAACAAGAAGATGTCGTCAATTCCCTATATTGAATAGGAGGGAATGGGAGGAAACATAGATAGGTAAAGTGTATGGTCGACTTTAGCTCGTCATTTGACGATGTGCGGGTAGCTATAATGTCCTGTATCAAACGACGGGCCTTGTCAAGAATCTAAAATAATTGTTTGTGCTGTGACTACCTTATTTTGAGTGCTTGAAACACGCATGTGGGTTAATGTTGCATTTATAATTAAAAAGAACAAAAAACGTCATGTTTTAATATAAATTCAATATTTAATGATTTCCCGGTTAGTTCTGTTTGTTTTTTTGATCGGATTTTAATGTTAGGTGTCCAACGTCTTTATCGGGATGTTTTCGTCGTTCCTCGTGTTCTCGCGTGGTCACGTGACCGGCACGAAGGACTACATTAACACTTGGTCGGTAAATATGGCCAGAGCACCCGACCAACGTATTTTGTCGTACAAACAAATATGATACACTTATTCATCGTGCTAAGAAACCGAGAAAAAGTGCTGTACATTCTTCTATTTATTCAAGTATGGTTACATAACGGCGTTATAAACTGGTGTTAATTGGAGAAGTGCCGATTAATTGACTACTTTTTAAGTAATTTTGACGATGTTTGTCATTTTCGTAAGAATGTATAGCACTTTTCGTTGTTCTCATACAATTACCTTCACGCTCTTACCTGTTTCATAAGTATTGATTTAGGGTAGTCGGGTGCTCTAGGACGATTCATAGAGCAAGTGTTAATGTTCATTCTCCAATATTGGAACTCTTCAGTGTTTTAAGTATCGAAATCGGCGTATAGAAACGAACAAACGTTAATAAACGAATGCAATGGATCGTAATAAATTCAATTAATTAACTACAGATGATTTCCAAAGACATAAGGTATAGTTAGAAGTTTTCGGCTGTACACGTGCAAGTTTATAAATTCGTCACTGTGATGAAACCACCGTCCTCGTCGTTGCCATGACAGCCGATCGAAGCTGCGATCACGAATGCACTGACAAAGTGAAAGTTGAAGTATTTTTCGCAACATGCGGTTTAAACATAAAATTACATTCACACCTCATATTGATTGGGGTTGTTTAATCCTACCTGATCAATTGAATTATCAGAAAACTAACAAAAACACTAAAAAACACAGAATGAAGCCTTCGTGTCAGGCAGTGCAGACACAACGCGGGATCTGTAAACAATGTGACGTCATTGGAATGTACAAGTTGCAACAATGTACAACAATGTATATTTTACATGAATACACTAATGAGCAACAAAACGGGACGCAACATTAACCCACATGCGCACGATGACTTCAGTGTGTGTGTGAAACAAAAACGTGCATACATGTATGGTCCATCAGTGGACATAGCCATACGTTCTCTGTACAGTAGGGGAAATAACTGGCTGTTGTAGAAAGAAATAGTGACCAAAAAAACTCAGATCTACATTGGACAAGTGGCGATAATTTTACGACGGCATTTTGCGAGATAATTTATCTATATTTGTAACCATCAAATTATATATTGAATCATAAAAGTGCTAACAAAGTTGAATATAATGATGATTTCAACTGGACATGTGTTCTTGTACTAAGGTAATATCAGGCTTAATAAACAATATCCCTACCTGGCCTTCTAAATATCACTGTATTCAGAGAGAGGGTCATTGTTCAGAAGCATAACTGTTAGGGAGCTTTGTTCACGTGACAACCCAGACAGAGGATATATATATAATATCAAAATTTGCACATTTGAAAATTAGATTTCAGTGTCTATCTGCTTTAGAAAGTTATGTTTCATTATATTCAATACCATTCCATAGCATACGTATAGTAACGTTCACCCTACGTTTGAAAGCAATATGCAAATGAGCCTTGCACCAGGTTTTCGGTTGTAAGTAGTTCTTTATGAGAAAAGCACTGAAGGGTGGATGGGGGCTAGAATAATAGACCCCACAACAACAGGTTTGACGTTACTATGCCCAAATTTAAAATCATATTTAAATGAGCAATTTAAATATTTAAATTAGATATAATCTCCAATTTAACCCCCCCCCCCCCCCCCCCCCCCCTTTTTTTTTTTTTTTGCGTGTCGGGCGGGGGTTGGGTTGTGGTTATAGAAATAGGAGACAAAAACAATGGGATAAAATTCAGACAACAAATTTAAACGTTGAATTATTACTATTCATAATTGAAAGACGACATCGGAATTGACTCCAAAATTTGAGACAGTAGCATATTAGTAAAAACATCAAGTATAAACATGAAAACAAAAGTGTAGGTTAAAGAAAAGAAAAATCACCATGTTTATCTGGCAATAACTGTGACAAACACGTATATTAATATATTACATGTAAAAACCATTTAAAAATATTTTTAAAAAATCCTACCTACAAAAAACCATCCTACCCTGACTTTTTGAAGAGGTGGAACCAGAAACACATAACTTTTTATACCTCAATATAGTATAGGAAGATATTTCACTGTCTGGTAAGCCCAACCATAGGAGGTTATAGTTTGAGGCTGTGACTTTGGGGCTTTGACCCCCTGGACTTATTTCATGATAAATATGATAACTTTATAAGGGACACGCTGAAGCATATACGGACACAGTATTTTTAGTAGTGAGACGATATCAATAGAGAAAAAATTCAAACAAGGGGAGACAATCCCAGAAGTGAAGGGAGACAACACGGGCTGAGGTGACAGTGGCGTAGTAAATCTTTTTTAGGATTGTATGCTTTCAAAAAGGCCCCTGTACCTGTCGGGTTTTAGCTTATCACAAATATGTTATATATTATGTGTACATATTTATGCATATGTGTTGAACAAAGCAACACGATTTTCAAAGTTAAGTAAAAACAAAGGTAAGAAAAATATCTTGATGGAATCGAGCATATAGTTATTGCTACGCCGCAGGGTGAACTGGATAAAAAGAATGGACCCCCCCCCCCCCCCCCCCCCCAAAAAAAAACAAAAAACAACAGAACAACAGAAAATTGAAACAAAAGATTAAGAGTTGAAATATTTAAGATAAAAGGAGACTTCGCATGTAAAAATCATGGTGAAATGACAAGTAGACTAATAGCATAGAAACTTTAGCAAGATTCATGTATATATATATATATATATACGTAGGTTCAAATGAGACACTTGTGTCATCAGTTCAATTTTCTTTGTAATACCAGTAAGATCAGAAACGCTATTATTTATATAGATCTATATACATAATATTGATGTCGATTTATGACAACTTGTCTGCTTGTACTATATATGGTATTTTATAGGAATACAAGTATCCATTCCACACATCTATCATTTGGAGAGGACATTACCAGACCTCAACAAGTTCACAGTAACAGGAGACACGTCGTCTGAGATAATGGAATATTAACGTCTATATAAGTGTCTCTGGCAAGCCCAACAAAGTCATTTGATAAAATGGTGAATGCCGATTAAAGGATTCGTAATATTCATGAGTGTATCGATATCATGACCTTTCACCCGAGATAAACTTCAAACTTTGAAACAGACTTTAGTGAACTCCAAACAGATGTTCGTCATGATAGCCAGCAGCCAATCAAATTGAACTTTACAACGCGGTGTTGGAGTTACATTTCTCTGACCTCGGAAGCAAAGGAAAACACGACGAGTCGGTAACAGAATTTGGATAATTTCTCAAATGAGCTTTCTGTTGAAAATGAACAGGTAAGTCACAAAGAACAGTGAGTTTGTATTCAACAAATCATTCAATGAACCATAACTTCCAAGCTGCGGATTTAGTCAGAAGACTTCGTTTCGTCTAACACGGCCGTGATAGCTCGATTCCTATCTGTTTCATTAATTTTCTAGCATCCCTGCAAGTGATTAACATTGAATCTTGAAATGTGTCTGTTAACGATACAGTATACAAGAAATGGACTGTGACGTTATACCAAACGTACATCAATGGATTGTTACGTTATGGCGGGTATTTCAACTCCGGTGTACATTTTTGTATTCTGTCATGAAGGGAGTAGTAGAATTTGAGGGGTCGTCTCAAAAACTATTTGACCTACGTTCTACTGCAATGGGCCGGTTTCGAAGTCCCAGTATTTTTTGATGTTGAGTAAATTATTTAAACATTGTGACGCCACCACGCTTTGCTTATTCAAAGTTTGTCATTGTCAGCCGAAAGTTCAAAGTTGTCGTTTTTCTGGTCACTCTTTATTTTCTGGCATATTGCCAAAATGAGAAAGCTTATACCCAAATTTTACATGTGGATAAGAAAATTTAGTATATTTGTTGTACATGCAGCCTTCCACAGTATTGTAGCTATTTGATACGGTATCTCACAACTTAGAGAGTTAAACACTTGGTAAAATTGGTAAAAAATGCCACTCCTACCAGTCTAATTGGTTTTAGAATCATTCATGTTGTAAAATACTACGAGGTTGGTAACTCTGTTGTAAAGTCAGTTTCAAGACGTACAGTCTCCCATTTCCAAGATGTCCGTATATTAAAAGAGCGATAGATCTTTTTGGCTCCAAAAAACCGACAACGACCATGGATACTAAATAATTATTTAAACCCGTGAAGAAACAGTTTATTTGATTGATAACGCCACCTGCTTTATTCAGAAATCCAAATTCTTTCTATGTTTTATGCAAGCCAGGATGCTCAAAAGTCTTAATCATCAAATGCAAAAATGTTCGTCTAACGAAATCAGGAGTGTCTTGACTTAATGAGGGAGTTCTCTTGTCTGATTACATAAAACAGTGACAATCACGTATATTGATATATTACATATGAAAACATTTCAAAATATTTGATAATAAAAGAAAACTTTTTCCTAGTCTACTACCTACCATAACGTTTTGAAGAGGTGAAACCATAGTATATGAAAATTAAGGCTCTTCAAGGAGGTTCACTAAAATACTAAGGTGATCATTACAGTTGTTTATTTTGCTGTAAAAGCTGTCTTATTATAACAAACAGTGGTATGGGTTGTATCTGTCCATGCGTTATGTTATAAATGTCCTGCAGTTAGACCATTCTCGCTTTCATTGTCCAGTATTTCATGTCCGATCTTGTGCAACATGTATGGTAATCAGGCTGTGCAGTAATCGATCAAGACCAAGTTTAAAATTATCATGTTGTTTAACAGCATCATAAATCACCAGTAGATCCCAGACTTTAGTTAGAAATGTTATGATCGATTCATGATGAATCATGCATGCTGCGCAATTAAACTGAACTGTTTGTTGACTGCTCCAATACACTGTGTTGCCATGTTTAAATGTGCAACTGCTCTGACATATCTAATCTTCCCACAGGAGAGCATTTCATGCAAAACGTTCTGACCTTACATTGGACATTTGGTCATTTTAAAGAGAGATTACCAAAATTTTCAGTTTACTCCTGAAAAAAATCTTTCCCAATTCACCAATTATCTTCCCAAAATGTGACAAAAAGCTAAAGGGCCAATCCCAAATTAGTGAGAATTTAAAAAAAAAAAAACCTGAATTTTAGTTGAACCAGTTGGATCCGTTGGTCCGATGTCTGTCAAATTTACACTGGAAGAAAATAAAGAACCATCATGATGAGATGTCTAAAGATTAGTGATGCAGTTTATGAATCATTGCCCAATATATATATTTTATTTATTGATTTTATTTCAAATTTCATGATCGTTTTTGCAGATGATTTTACCATGAGCAGTCAGAGCAGCGGTGATCAACCAGATGATACAGAAAATTTAGCCCGCGCAGTAACATTGTCATCGCAAACCCATGTACACCACAGGTCACTGGCGAACCTTACTCAAGGACCAACCGCTTATCAGGTATGTCTGAACCTGGTATACGTACCATGAATTTAGACTGAATTAGCCTTGTTCTTTATCACTAGCACAAGTACCTGCACCTGGTACACGTATCATGAATTTAGATTGAATTAACCTTGTTCTGTATCACTAGCACAAGTACCTGCACATGGTATACGTACCATGAATTTAGACTGAATTAACCTTGTTCTGTATCACTAGCACAAATACCTGCACCTGGTATACGTACCATGAATTTAGACTGAATTAACCTTGTTCTGTATCACTAGCACAAATACCTGCACCTGGTATACGTACCATGAATTTAGACTGAATTAACCTTGTTCTGTATCACTAGCACAAGTGCCTAATCTGGTACACGAACCATGAATATAGACTGAATTAGCCTTGTTCTGTATCACTAGCACAAGTGCCTCATCTGGTACACGTATCATGAATTTAGATTGAATTAACCTTGTTCTGTATCACTAGCACAAGTGCCTCATCTGGTACACGAACCATGAATTTAGACCGAATTAGCCTTGTTCTGTATCTGCTATCGCTAGCACAAGTGCCAGCACCTGGTACACGTACCATGAATTTACGTTGAATTAGCCTTATTCTATGGCACTAAGTAAATTTAACAGTCTCTACTTGGTCTACATCAAAACCAGTATACTATATGCATAAAAAATATTCTTGGTGAAAATTTTAGGAATCGGACATATTTCAATATTTGTTGTCAATTGTAATTAAGCTTTGAATAAGATTAACTGTTACAGAGTTTTAGACGAAGGAACTCCTTGAATACTTGAATCAAATTAATTTGGAATAATTAGAAATTTTGATGAATTTGTATAATTCTGTTTTAAAAATGAATTAAGTCTCATCAGAAAATGGAGTCGCCAAGACACAAATAATACAAGAGCTGAAACATACTATACAAGTATATATATAAAGACCTGTAATTCCTTATTGTAACATATTTCTTTGATACATTAATGAAAAGACTGATTGTTTTTTTTTTGAAGTACAGAAATTATGCCGGGCTTTTCTACTTGCCACATTTTTGTCTTGTGATTAAGTGTTAATTTTGAATTTAAGGGTGCATTATCCAAGTCCACCTTGCCCAGACGAATGTTGACCGGAGGGCCCAGTGCGTCGCCTCCTGCTCATCCCTCACAGTTACCCACCATATTACCAACAGGTACTGTTTATTAACTTTTATGCCTATCAAGGTCAAGGTCACAACCAGTTCAGAGGTCAAATTAACAGCCAGTTCAGAGGTCAACTTATTTGTTTTATCCAGTTTGGATTTTGTAGTGGGTATGTTATGAAGATGGGTAAATATTTTCCATATATATAAATACTAATTCAATATTTTGGATATATATTTCACTTATGGATCGTAATAATTTTTGCTAAGAATAATGTACTGATTAGCTTAATCCGTAACAAGCGACTAAGAGGCTCAGCATGCTTGCAATTGTACTCCATAGATGTTTGTCATCAAGAATTCTGACTTAAAGCTATCGTTTTTCAGATCCAATTATATAAGGTCAAATTTGTGTAAAATTCATGTGATTAAGGTAACCCTCATTCACAAATTCACTTTCCAGGCATACAGATTGGCATTTCAATGGATGCCAGCAAGTCCTTGACAACCACAGCCTCCCTTGTGGCAGTGCCACCCCCAGCCATTGTGAGTGTTGGTATGGCCACACCAAGCATTGTACAAATCAATGCCACTTCTTCCTCATCTCTTCTCAGCCAGGCCCTTCCTCTAACGGGCAATATCAGGGGGGCATCTCAACACCAGAATCCAGCCTTCCAGACGCATCTTCCCAGAGGTAAGTGTTCTCAATTGAATGGGAAATAATCAAGGGGAGATAAGCGAAAATCTTCAGTATTCTCATTGATAACAGCAGAAAGGTGAGGCTTGCTACATTACTTTTGACAGTGAGAAACTCAGCCTTTTACAAGCCTGAGAATTCTCACTGTCAATCATGTGCTGTTCATTTTTGATCCTATGAATATTCCAAAGAAGCTAGAACTTTTACAGGCTCAAATTTCTTCTGGCCCTGAGGACAGGCGTTTAACACAGATCAATATCATTGAATACAGTAATAACATCTGTTTAGTTTACAATACTGAGTACTGACCTTTCTTCCTCTGAAAAGAAGTGTTTTCAATCTGTTTCTTATTCTTCGTGGCCAGATGTAAGATGTTGACAGCAAGGCATATAGCGATTTCAATATGCTGTTGAATTTGACCTTTTGGTATTCGGCAGAAATCAAATGTCAGAGGATATCTCCTGTTATACAATGCAAAAGTGGAGGTTTTTTGGTTGTTTTTTTGGGGGGGGGGGGGGGGGGAAGTTGATTTTGGAGTTTGCTAAAAACTAACAATAATGATAAAGAGGGACAGACGAGATATAGATATTTAATTTTGTGATTTTAAGTGTCCGTTTTGAAGTCATATAGTCAATTAACTAGTTTTAATATGAGATTGATATATAGTGTTACCATTAGTTGTAAAAATAGTGTAATTCTTCCATATTTTTAGGCGCAGCGACTGCAGCCTCTGTCTTAGCCTGTCCCAAGTCTGTGATGACAGCAATGCCAGTATTACGGCACAGTGCGGCTGCAATCCACATCCCGGGGACCACACCTCATGTAGGCCACACCCTCACAGCGCCCAGAAGCCAATTAATCGCATCAAATATCCGACCAACGACGCCCCCTCAAACTCACTCCCCGGCACCCACAGTCAGCCTGGCAGGGGTGGCTACATCAGAAACACACAGGTAAGTGTTCCATGTCAGAAACACAAAGGAAGCCATATCTTCAGAAACATACAGGTAGTGTTAGTTCAAAATATTGAGGTAATTCAACCAATATCAGTTTAAGACTTATTCAAAGACGAAAAAAAAAATTGGTAAATATCACAAATTATTTTTCATGACTTTTTTTTTACGCATAGACTACTATTTTAGTTATGTTGAATGCCATTCTTGCTTTGAGAGGCCAATTTTAAACACAATAGTGTTGATTTCTGGATAAGCTTTTACCATTGACATGAATGTAATTTAGATGAAAAAAACAAGATCAAACTTAGAGTGACATTAATATTGCAGAGAAAAAATTGCTATGTTTGGTTGAAATGGCATATACTGCCTTATGAAAGATACTGATTCAGCAGATTTTAGTGAAATTCACACCCTTGAAGTAAGAATTGTACAGTGTATGAGATCCCTCCTGTGAGAGGACATTTATTTAAAGGAAGCTGATACCAAGACCACAACCCTGATTTCAGTTGTAATTTTAAGATCCGAGACAATACTAATTTGAAAAAATCCAAGTATTTTGAGTTTGTCTGTTCCTTTCATAAGATCAGACACAAAAATGAAAGAGCAACTGATAATTGTCTAAAACAGAGATTTCAAGGAAAGTCTTCGGCATGAGAATCGCTAACATAAGGTGATTTTGAAAATATGTATGTTAACCGTATTTTGCCCTAAAAAGTTTGAAGATAAAAAAAAAACATAATTACTTCACTTGATTTGATAAAAGCTTTAATATGTGATTATATTTTGTAGGGTTGGTATATCTGTCCAAGCATCCGGGGCATCAACCTCTGCCTCCAGCATACACATAAAGCTTCAGTCGCCATGCACCACTGCGGAGCCTCTCACGAAACAGGTCCTGCCTCAGTCAGCAAAGCAGATCCATGTCGCTCAGAACCTAAGCTCCGTCCCTAAAGTCCTTGTGTCTCAGGCGGCTGTCACCCCCATAATACAGCATTCTCTCAAGGCCGCGGCACCCAAACAAAACAAAGGTAGATAACTCTTTTACAAATATAAATGGAATGAGTCCTGACACTTTCTTAATTTTTCAAGCTTAAATCTAAAAGGAAATTTTTTTGCAAGACTTGTGTTTTGTTAAGATACCTTTTAATCAAAACAAGAATCGGGAAGTAAATAATTTCAGTATTCTGTAGCTGAATATTATTTTTTTATAAAAGGATTTTTTTTTCAAGACTTGTGTTTTGTTAAGCTTCGTTTCAATCAAAACAAGAATCGGGTATTAAGTAATTTCAGTATTTTGTAGTTTGAATATTTTTTTTTTTATGCAACAAAACTAAGGGAGGTCATTCATTTAAAATCTGACTGCAGCATTTACATAATCAATAATATATATATATGTGACATGTTGAAATATTACATATCTAATGGAATATTGCCCTTTCAAAACAGTACTTCATCAAAAAAACATTCTTTCCAGCTGCAGTACCAGCAGTTGTGGCAGCGTCTTTATCCTCAACAGGAATCTCCCCCTTGTCCATCCCCTCTGTTACCCCGGTGACGGCACCATCCGCAGCCACTTCTATCCCTATAGGTAAATGGCTTTTTAATCCTCGGTGTGATTAATATATTTGCTCATGAGGATTGGGGATGAGGCACGCGATATATATATATATATATATAGCTATAAGACCTAATCAGGTTGATCTGACTTTAGTTGACAAGTTCTGGACAAATGACAAACTTCCTGTGTAAATATTACTGATATCAAATTTGTTAAAAATTCAGTTAACGTAAGTTCTGTAGAACCACTAACTGTGATGTACTTAAGCTCAGATGCTAAAGATATTATAAAGAACCTGATAAATGTCTGTCATGGGTATGTCTACTGCCAAGGTTCCATCGACTATGTTAAGTTGTGTAGAGCCTTGGTGTGTGGTATCGGGATTTTCCTACAATAGAAACAGGGTCCGTTAAAAGGACCTATTCCCCTTTAAAAAAATCTTGTGAAAATTCCCAATTTACCACTGAAAAATTACAAATTTTGAAGTCACTTTTGAATGATTAAGTAAGTTTTATCTACAAAGACCTATACTAAGGTACTTTTGAAAATTAAAAAAACAGCTATAGATAATAAATGAAATCAAAAATAATATAAATGCAATATTCATCAAAGAAAAACTGACATTTGTATGAATTTCACTATTTTTTGTTTTTCCCAATGTCACATTTTGTCGCGTAGAAATTCCCGATTCAGTGGACCCTGGACTCAGTTGAAAAATTGTAGAGAAATCCCTGGGTATATGAATGATTAGATTTAAATGTTGGTTGCTGATGTTATCAAAATAATTGTTTATATATAGATATATGTCATGTATATGCCTACAGCCAAAGTTCCCCCTGTGAGACAACCGACGGCCCCAGCCAGTTTAGCAGGAATCACGCGAATGTCTATACCTCAGGACACCGGCAGTTCAACAGCAAGTCAGCAGCATACCAAACAGACACTCAGTTTACCCCAGGGACAACCTCTCACCCCACAGACACAGCCCCACCCCCAGGGCCAAACTCATCCTCCGCATACACAGCCCCACCCCCAGGGACAGACCACCAGTTTTGTCCCCCAGGCACACCGGCCAGCAAATATCGCCTTAAGTCACCTGCCCAACCCAGTGACACACACAGACATTCGGCAAGAAAGGTAAAAACAAGATTTTGTTTATTGTTATAAAATTTGTTAATTGACTATATCGTACATGGTCATGGATATAATACCTAGTACTACCTTTTGGTATGAATTTGATGTTCCTTCAAATTTGAAGGATTGCAATTGAAAATAAACAGCAGACAACTATAGGCTTTCTCATACATACTATATAAGGAAGTTCCACACTATATTCAGTGCTAGATATTTACGTTTTGTCTGATGTGTTTGGCACCAAAATGAAGTTGCATAAATTTCCTTTCAATCACATGATCCCCAAGGGAGGTAATTCAGTTAAATCCAAAGATTGGTAAATAAAAATATTTCATATAGATTTAATGTAATTTTGATGTAGACGGATATGAGGGGAAAAAAGAATCTATTACCCATACATTTACTTCAAAATCTATTCATCTCTGTCTCCGGCTGTCATTTAGTAACATTTCTTTCTTGACTTTCTGGTAAAAAAAATTTTTCTTGTAAACAAGATTTTGTTACAGAATGGTAACTTTCCACTGAGATAAATCTTGTGGACACAAACGTAACAGATTCTATTTCCGTTATTTTAGAGTGATCACTTTCTTTATCATGACGAGACAAAAGTTGTAATAAAAGCAGGGAGAATAAACCAGGATGTTAGATAAACTTTAATCAGAAGGAAATTTTCTCTTTTGTACAAGCATGTAGCCACATTTACGAATTTATATATATGAGTATATGTATCATGGCTTTATTTGAATGAGTGATTTCTGATTCATCATTTTAATAGATGATTAGTCAGTTAACCTCCGATTATGACTTAATGATCTGTGATCAATTATGGTTTGTCTATAACATGGAAACTTTCCGGAGTTTTAATAGATTTACAGCATGCTTTAAAAGTGATTTAATGTGAGAACAAAATTACTGGTATACAATATCCCAAAACATAACCACCAATTTTACATATTTTTCTTCGTGTTTATGATTAAGCGATAAATAATCGATCATCAACTGTTAGAGAAATGATGATGATCGATCAGAACTTTTAAAGTATTACTTAAAATGATTTGAATATTGTGATGATCGATCAGGACTTTTAAAGTAATACCTAAAAATGATTTGAATATTGTGATGATCTATCAGGACTTTTAAAGTAATACCTAAAAATGATTTGAATACTGTCTTTCAGACCTGCTGGGATCACACAGCTGCCCCAGTATCCGATGACGTTGCTATCAGAGTACCAACAAATTATGTATCACCAGCTGGCCTCTCAGATACGACCCAATCCAACAGGATTGTGTAAGTAGATGCTAGATAGAGTGAGGTTAAGGAATTATCATTTATTTTACATGCCTTGAAAAACAAAGAAAATAAAAGGACCAAACTTTTTGAAGAAATCCATTCAAACCCAACTGAGTGGACCCAATTTGGACTGAAAAAATGACCTCATTTGTAAAATACCCATAAAATACAGTGGAATTGTGTCGATGATCTTCTGGCTTCCTGATCTGTTGCTAGGGGGCCGCGGTGGCTGAGTGGTTAAGGTGTACCAACACTTTATCACTAGCCCTCCACCTCTAGGTTGCAAGTTCGAAACCTTCGTGGGGCAGTTGCCAGGTACTGACTCTAGGCCGGTGGTTTTTCTCCGGGTACTCAGGCTTTCCTCCACCTCCAAAATCTGGCACGTCCTTAAATGACCCTGGCTGTTAATAGGGCGTTAAACAAAAACAAAACAAATCCTGATCTGCTACCTTGAAACCTGTTTATGTATGAAAGGAGTACTTCAGTAAGAAACCTGTATAATCATAATTATAATTAATATATAAATGTATGAAAGGAGTACTTCAGTAAAACATCTGTCCATAGTAAGGACTCGAGCTTTAGTTTAAATGAACTGCTGTTAATATTTGATTGGTTACTTGCAGTGCCAGCTGCCGGACCACATGGGCTGTCCGTCTCATCTGCCCCGACAGTCAAGTTCAGCCCAGTGACAGTGATGGGCGACCCCCTCAGACTACAGACACTCTCTGTTCAGACGCCCTTCTCTAGTGCTGCCTTGTCGTCCGTGTCGGACAGTATGTATCAAAACAAACTGTAGACCCTGTTTTTACACCAAGGACACATATATACTTACGTATCAGTTGATATTAAATTACTTACGTATCAGTTGATATTAAATTACTTACGTATCAGTTGATATTAAATAACATATTTGATTAAATTATCAGGAACAATTCTTTATGTTATTAAATTATGACGGAATTCATTTGTTCTGTAGTTATTTTATGTGAATATAATCATGCTCATTGAAATGTTTTAGACACTTTTTTGAAATTCATATACGAAAGTATGTTGGAGCTTCAAGAAATGTATGTAACATTAGTCCTTCGTCATTTTAAAGCAATAATTGTCGGAGATTAATTTTTCTGATAATCAGTATTTGACCAATTTCAAGCATTGGCATACAGTGGCATCCATACCTATTCTAATATCTGATAGTAAATTGTTATCAAAATTGCAATAGACACTAAAACAAGCCATATATTGGTGCTTGATGAAGTGATGAATTTATGACATCGTTTAATTACAGGTGGTGTGAGGTCATCGACGCCAAATGATTCATTAAGTGGAATATCCTGTGCTGTGTCTACTGCTTCCATTCCGGTCCCGGCCCTTTCTGCGATTGCCTTGGCCACTTCATCAGCTGTTTCTATAGCCCCGACCCTGTACTCCGTGACCCAGGGGACACCTCATCCAGGCTCCTTGACCCCCCAGCACTCATCTGTTACATCACAGGGCGCAACTACCCCAGTCAGTCAGCCGAATGCCTCACCACGCCCCAGCATACTCAGAAAACGTACTAATGAAGGGTAGGTATATTTCTGACTCTGTATTCATTTGTGGTGGTTTTATCAACCCTTTCACCCCTACTGACCATATTGGACTTCAAATTATGAAAGAATGGCAGAGTCCACTAAAGTTTCTTAGGGTTGAAAGGGTTAATCTTCACCAGGAATAATGGGGAGAGTCGAGGGGTCACTATAGTTGCGTTGGATCTATTTGACTTTCTGGAAATTTTCTTTTCCAGGTTCTATCTCCTACATTGCTTGTCCTATTAAAGAACTTAATACTTAGGGTATCGCTTCACCTTATTTAAAACAAATTTATCATTTTTACGTTCTTGGCCAATAATTTCACATCCTGTGACTGTTATTCTCCGAATGGTCTATTTCCATGTCACCTGTATCATTTCAACCAGGTTATTGTATGCAAAAGTAGCCTTAGTGTTAATTAACAGATAATTGGTTTATAAGTTTATGACATGACGGTCGATTGTAACTATACTACATATAGGTCTGTGAAACTAAGGTCAAAACCGTGTTGTTTATTAGGCGACATTTCATTTCAACAAATTTTATTAACATTTGATTGTATTAGTAAAAAGGATTGAATAACAGGCCAAGCCTATATAAATTCTAAGGTGGCAAGTGGATTATATAAATATAAATATTAAATATATAAATTTACTATGAAATGAATAATTACATGTATAACAAACATTTAAGGGAGGTAACTCAAACATAAACATTCCCACATCATTCATACATTTTGATTATATATACATAGTATTTGATAATACAATATTTAATATAAACTATATCTACAAGAATCAGTTATTGACAGGCATTGACTGACAAAAGGCGACAATATGCTGGGTACTGGTAATGTACAGGTGTTTGATGATGAGTTTTATATTACACGACAGAAATGCCCCGGTCAAGAAGCCTGTTTGTGGTCTTAATACCATGCCAGACACACACAGTCCAAGGCCAGACTCGAGGACTGACTCGGCTCCCCAGTCCAACACCAGTTCTCCAAAGACCCCTGCCACTCCTGCTGGGTAAGTGATTGTGATTAGGCCTAATGTGTGGTGTTAATTAGGTAGCCTAAATCTATTACAATAAGACTCTGTCTCAGAATGACCTTGGCTGTTCATTGGTGATCAGCCCCGCAATTAACAGATAAACTAATTTAATCTAAAAATAACTTACTTACTTTTTTTTGTTTTCTTTTTATCTTTTACCTAAAATTTCAATTTGTCAATATCATCAGAAATCAGAAATCTCACGATACAATACCTATCGGATACTTTTAAGTTGTAATACATTGGTATGCTACACATGTTAAATCAAGAGATAAACATTTTATGACAAGAAGTTGTCTTCGATTAGTTTTGACTAAATTTGAAAAAAAAAAAAATGCTAAAACTTAACAATTAGCGAAATCAGTAGATGTATGACATGGCAATCTTACCTATCTTCTATGTATTTTCTGTTGCTGCATCCTGCCACATTTGTTTTGTACAAGATATGTAAGTTTTGTGATCTTAAATTTTTTTCAATTTCCACTACTGTATTATAAGATGGGGAAAAACAGAAATAAACTATCGCACAAAAAACGGAAAAAAAATAATTATATAATATATACAACATCAATATAATGTCAAGTGTATATAAGTAACATTTTCCTCCTATTTATTGACAGTGAGAGCCAGTCATCCACAGACACAGCTCTGTCAAGTGAAGCTACCACTCCTACTCACAACTCTCTGGGAGATCTAAAAATAAAACAGGAGCCTCTCGACGCTGTGGAAAATGGTGAGTTAGACCGAACATGTAAAACATGGTGGTAACATCGACCGAACATTTAAAATATGGTGGTAACATAGACCGAACATTTAAAATATGGTGGTAACATAGACCGAACATTTAAAATATGGTGGTAACATAGACCGAACATTTAAAATATGGTGGTAACATAGACCGAACATTTAAAATATGGTGGTAACATAGACCGAACATTTAAAATATGGTGGTAACATAGACCGAACATTTAAAATATGGTGGTAGCATAGACTGAACATTTATAACAGGGTGGCAACATAGGCCGAACATTTAAAACAGGAACCACTCAACGCTGTGGAAAATGGTGAGTTAGACCGCATGTTTAAAACATGGTGGCAACATAGACTGAACATTTATAACAGGGTGGCAACATAGACTGAACATTTATAACAGGGTGGCAACATAGGCCGAACATTTAAAACAGGAACCACTCAACGCTGTGGAAAATGGTGAGTTAGACCGCATGTTTAAAACATGGTGGCAACATAGACTGAACATTTATAACAGGGTGGCAACATAGACTGAACATTTAAAACAGGGTGGCAACATAGACTGAACATTTAAAACAGGGTGGCAACATAGACTGAACATTTATAACAGGGTGGCAACATAGACTGAACATTTAAAACAGGGTGGCAACATAGACTGAACATTTAAAACAGGGTGGCAACATAGACTGAACATTTATAACAGGGTGGCAACATAGACTGAACATTTAAAACAGGGTGGCAACATAACTGGTGAAAGATTCATTTAATGAGGAAAGATATGCAATTTGATACTGTGAATGTGTAGTTCACTGAACATTGTATTCAGCCCGGGCCAGCCGTCTTTTGTTGTCGTCCGTTGCAACTAGACATGCACTAAAATTTCTTTTTTTCAATACCACAATTCCAGGAGGTTGATATGTAATAATCATGTATTAAAAAGGGGTATGAATTTGAGTTCCAAATCCATGACCCAAATCATTTTTAAGATTCACATGAAAACTTCATTATTTGAAGAACAGGTGAGCAATACAGGCCCATTGGGCCTCTTGTTGTGGCATGTAAATGATATAACAGTACCGTAAATATTCGCGTATAGTGCGCACTTTTTTTCAAAATTTGACAAGTGAAAAAGACCACTGCGCACTATACGCAAGTACAAGCCTTTTCCCAGTCAGAATGAATGTGATTTGACCGAGATTTGTGATCGTTTCCTTTCAAAGCAGGATTGATTTAATACTTATATATATATATATAAAACATATATAAAGCATTAAGAAAGTAATAGTTAACAAATAATCAAAGAAATGAATAGTTATTTTAATGTTTAATTCCTTGAAATTGTGTATTTATCAGCAATTACGTGGATTTATCTAAGTCGATCGTGAGCCACATGTTCCGTACACATACGACCTCACTTGAGCATGTTCCCGTATTCAGGTCCAAAACGATGTATAACATCTCAATTAACATCAAAAAATTCTTGAAATGATATAGCAGTACTTAGTTATTTCATACTTCTAAATTAATCACCTTATAAATCCAGAATGTTGCCAGAAACTGATAACGTTCAACTTGTTTATTTACGGAAGCTGTAACAGCACGCATGCGCAATTAGCACGGGTAACACTAATGCCTTGATCTCATGCGGCAGTCACTGACCAACTGGCCATATAAAATACGATATGACTGTGAAAACTACCGGGGTACTCTTATTTATCGTCTGCACTGTAGATTTATCCTTTACACATGTTAATTTATTGATATAAAAGTTGTGACCAGCACGACGACTGCAGACCTGTTTCCGTACTGTATACAAAATGGCGGCCTGTGTTACATTACGTAGCAGTCAGCTTACTAGTCAATCTTGTTATAATTGAGCTTAATTAGCTTTGTATGTTCGTGGACAGATACCACAAGAGATCATACCTGCGTGAAAAACACAAGGTAATTGAGGGTAGGATTAATTATTTTGTTGGTACAACAGCGTAGATGGGACCTAGATGGGACCGCTACAATTTGCAAGCTGACTAGGCCTGTGGCGGTATAATGTAAACAACCTGTCAATCCAATGTGTCAAATCTGACCGGTGATTCCAATTAAATGTGGTACATTGTAAATAAGCTTTTATAAGTTACAAATTCCTATCATCTTATGCTTTAGAATTCATCTACCGCTCAGTTGAAAATTGTTTTTGAAAATGAACCTCAAAAACGTACCTGCGCACTATACGCGAGTGCGCATTATACCCAAATATTTACGGTATTTCTTTGCATTTTCCTTCTTCAGGTATTCATGTCATAATGTTTATGTGAGAATCGTCGGTATTTAACATGAGGTCGTATATATGTACATGTTTGTGTTGTTCAGGGTTCCCATCTTTTAATGATGTCTCTGGATAGATGAGAATCGTTGGTATTTAACATGAGGTCGTATATATGTACATGTTTGTGTTGTTCAGGGTTCCCATGTTTTGATGGTATCTCTGGTAACGTGAGAATCGTCGGTATTTATCATGAGGTCATATATATGTACATGTTTGTGTTGTTCAGGGTTCCCGACTGCTGGAGCTATCGCAGCATCCCTGTCCGCCTCTCTACCCAATTCTGTGGAAGCTTCACCTAGAAAGAAACCCAGGAAACAGTTACTGTACGTATAATAAATATACCTACTAAGTCAGAAGTATCATACAGATATGAAAACTCCTTGAATTTCAGCACTTGCCTGTTTAAAGTCCTGAAATTCAGTGTTAAGCCTAAAAGTCTTAAGAATTGGTATGCATGATTTGGAAAGTCCATGAAATTGTGTTGAAACATTACAGATAAATACATTTTGCCTAATTTTTTTTCTGAAGTTGTCCTTTGCAACTGATTTAATATGTAAAGTTAAACAACTTATCAATTGGAAAGAAAATACTTTGGTATTTGTCTTCGTATTCTGTTACAAAATCATACATATATGTCACCAGAATTCTATCATAATCTCAGAATATCTTGGAATTCGATGACTCAAAGTTCGTAAGAACGGTATGCGAACTTATAGCAAACTTATAAAATATAAATCTGTATGAACCATGCGTCAGAGATGACCCTGTGAACCAGATATTGTGACACAATTTTGATTGAAAGGATTACTTCCAGTGCTATTAGTTAATTTTTATTGGAATTTATGAAAACTTTGATCCTTGAATTTAGCATTTGATTTTGTGTTTGTTACATCATATCATTGGTAGTTTGTGTTGATATTTTCAGGCATGCCAACGAAGAGCTCCGTGATAACTCCTCAACAGACGAGGATGTAGAGAAAGTAGAAGAGATCAAAGAGGAAGTATCAAACCCAGTGAAGAACGAAATGAAGGATGGTAAGGGATAGATGAATCAAACCTCAAAGATAACAATGAGTTGTCACCTGTTAATAGTCCTGATATCTTGAAGGATTCTGTATTAGGACTGAGGGGCCATGGTGGCCGAGTGGTTAAGGTTTCCCGACACTTTATCACTAGCCCTCCACCTCTTGGTTGCGAGTTCGAAACCTACGTGGAGCAGTTGCCAGGTACTGACCGTAGGCCGGTGGTTTTTCTCCGGGTACTCCGGCTTTCCTGCACCTCCAAAACCTGGCACGTCCTTAAATGACCCTGGCTGTTAATAGGACGTTAAACAAAACAAAACAAAGTATTAGTTCTGTACCATATTTATCGGACAATAAGCCAATGCCTGATATTAATAACAAGCCCATGTATATCTTGCAGTTTCACTAAATCTTCAACAAGTGATATTTTGTGTCTTGCAGTAAGCCCATCCCTGGCTTTGCTTCATAGTTTAGTTTTTTGGTCCTCAAGGTTTATTGAAGGATAGATACTTAGTAGTTCTGGTCTAGTTTGAAGATCTCTAGAATCTGTGTATTGAATGATCAGATACTATATCGATTCTGATTACTATTTTAACTCTTTCTGTGCTGTTGTCAAATATAGTCAGCAAAAATATAACCTTGTGTACAAGATATCTCCTGAACCACATCAACAGGGTCTACACTGGATTAGATTTGGTGGTCATTAGTCAAGGTTAACGGTCAAAGGTCACAATTGGCCACTTTTGAAGTAAAAGCAGTCTTTGTACATGATGTCCCCAGGGCAGATTTAGTTTATATTCCCACCATCAACTTCTATCTCATCCTGATGTATACAGTTTGTAGTTTTTGTTTCACGATTCAGAATATATTGATGACAAATGTGTACCATTTATCGTTTTTGTCAGAAACCTATTGTCTGTTTCAAAAAACATTGATGACAAATGTGTACCATTTATTGTTTTTTGTCAGAAACCTATTATCTGTTTCAAAAAACATTGATGACAAATGTATACCATTAATTGTTTTTGTCAGAAACCTATTGTCTGTTTCAAAAAACACTTAAGACAAATGTGTACCATTTATAGTTTTTGTCAGAAACCTATAGTCTGTTTCAAAAAAACATTATGACAAATGTATGCCATTTGTAGTCTTCTAATTGTTTGTTTCAGAAGACATCAAACAAAGGTTTATAATTTCTAGATTTTGTTTTACAAACCTTTCGTCTGTTTCTGAATATATTAATGAATATTGTACAATTTGTAGTTTCTGTTTCAGAATATGTTGATGACGAAGGTGTGCGATGGACCATTGAGAAAACTAAACCATCCTTATCTCTACTTAACTTTTATAATATTTCCTGGAAACCCAAAAATAACCATTTCAACAGATATACAGATGTAAAACCTAAAGGTAAGTGTTTTTAGGCCTCTAAACAAGGTTTTACTTCCCCTGTGGCTTGGAGTTCTCTCCCCTGATTTTGACAGGCGCCGGCAAAATCATATCCGATAAAAAAAGAGCCGACCAGCGGCCTCTTATGCTATATGGGTAACCCAAGTCTATGAAAATGGTAGTTGCTACTCCTGCTTAATGTTTTAAGCATTTTGGGAGTGGGATAACTGGTTCTTCTGTTGTTCTGGTGTCCTGCTGGGTGTCTTTGGCAGTATGTTTCAGTGAGGTAGCACTATAAGGTTGGCAGCAGTTTGTGCACAAAGAGACAATCATACTCCCAAAAAATAAACACTCGCCACACGCAAGCATCTCAAACACATGGGAGGCCGTCCTTAAATGACCATAGCTCTTGATAGGACATTATACAATACAAACCACACAGGGGAGGCCGTCCTTAAATGACCATAGCTGTGGATAGGATGTTATACAATACAAACCACACAGGGGAGGCCATCCTTAAATGACTATAGCTGTGGATAGGATGTTATACAATACAAACCACACAGGGGAGGCCGTCCTTAAATGACTATAGCTCTTGATAGGACTTTATAATTACATGTATACAATACAAAAGTAAATCTCACTGTTCTGTGTGTGTTGTGCATTATTGTAGTGATTAGATGCCGATTATAATAGTTTGCCTGAACGTTCTTTTGGAAACAAACATTGTCCTTCAGTTATATAGGGAAATAAAGTTTATCTCCCCCGATATCTGATGTGTTTTGAACATTAATGCCCATCACTTTGGTTGTTAGGAGTTATGCAGTTTTGCCATTCACTCCTTATAGTTACAGTAGGTTGGTATTCTGCATGAACGTTCTTTGTGGAATCAAACCTTATTGCTGTGAAATCAAATCCCAAATGTGTAGGTTATTTAGACCTAAACCATCGGTAACCCGACCAGTCCCTGAACAGGACTAGGGCTTGAAGTCGAACACCCTTCGATTTTCCATTTTCATTCCACATATTTACCAAAACCTCTGTCCCTGTTATTATGGGGTGTATTGAGACTTTTCTATCTCTGATAATTTAGCTGTCCAACGAGTAAGTTGTTTTCACAAAACTTGAGCAGATGATTCAGAACAGCAAAGTCACAAATTGTGTAACATTGTTTCCTAAAATGTTGGCATCTTTCAAGTGATTGTTTCTGTGAAATATCTATAGCAATATTTCAAATATAAAGGAAGGAAGACATCCTCTGTGTATCTGACAAGATTAAGAAAAAATGCAATGACTCAGATCATGGACTTCGATATAGATAGGTGTATTTGGGCACATCTCCTGCCTGCCCCTTGCACACCGATACCTGTCAAATCACCACAATGTCTACCTGGAAAATATGTGATTTTGCATTATGAATAAAGAAGTTATATTAGATAATCTGTTATATTAGATTCTCCATATACCGGCTCTAGGTGCAGAGACAGTATGGATGCAGTTTTTGATAGCTTCTAATGTTCAAGTGAATGAATTTACAGTTAGAATATCAAAAATGATTCGGGGTACACTTTAATGTAGTTAGGAAAGAGTGACATGACTAAGGCCTGTTGTACTCAATGTTGTTGTTTATGATCAGATGAGCGACGCCCCACGGTGAATGAATTGTCCAATCAGAGAGGAGTGATGCAGAAAGCCAGCGGCTGGAAGCTGTTCCATGTAGCGGCCCAGCTGGATGATCTAGTGAGTGACAATTTGGAAATGTTCACGTCCCAGAAACAGGTTCTTGCTAATAAATCTTACGGCTAAACTGGGACCAAATTAGGCGTTGAAATGAAAATGTTTATGTGAAATTACTGCCACTATGGGTAGACTAGCAACCTCAATGAGCTTAAATTCTACAGTTTAAGGGGTTAATTTTGTGCTGTTCTAAATCTCTTTATTGATATAAATGTAAAAATGAATTTATGACTTACACCATATGTATATAAAATTGATGCAAATGCAATCGTGGGTATTATGAAAAGTAATCAGTTGTGTATTTCAAAAATAGAAAAAAAGAAAGAGAGAGAGGAAAAAAGGGAGGGGATCAGTTGGTCTCATTGTTATAATAGACAATTGAAATTCAACACAGAATAAATGAATTTAGACTAACACCATAATATATATAAGATTAATGCAAATACAATCATGGGTAGTATGAAACATATTCAGTTGTGTATTTCAAAACAAAAACAAAGAAAGAAGGGAACAATTGGGTCTCTCATTGTTATTAGTTGAATTTGAAGACTGTTTGTTTATTTAGAGCTAAAAAAAATTCAGACGGAGGTTGAGTGTTTATTTTGAGTTAAATGTTTTTCAGACAGAGCTTGAGTGTTTATTTTGAGCTAAATGTTTTTCAGACGGAGCTTGAGAGAACACTGGGCAGTAAGGTGCTGTTTTAAGACTGTTTGTTTATTTTGAGCTAAATGTTTTTCTGACAGA
The DNA here is from genome assembly GCF_902652985.1 of Pecten maximus. Classification (NCBI taxonomy): domain Eukaryota; kingdom Metazoa; phylum Mollusca; class Bivalvia; order Pectinida; family Pectinidae; genus Pecten; species Pecten maximus. The sequence continues at coordinate 30,857,639 of NC_047028.1, forward strand.
GCTTGAGTGTTTATTTTGAGTTAAATGTTTTTCTGACAGAGCTTGAGTGTTTATTTTGAGTTAAATGTTTTTCAGACGGAGCTTGAGAGAACATTGAACAGTAAGGTGCTAACCTTACAGTCATCTCTGGCCCCACAACCAACTTCTCGTCACAGTCTGATGGAGGACGACCTCGGCCTTCTTCACGAACTTACACAGGTATTATCATACAGTCTTTAAGGGGCCGCGGTGGCCAGTGGTTAAGGTGTTCTGACACTTTATCACTAGCCCTCCACCTCTGGGTTGCGAGTTCAAAACCTACGTTAAATGACCTTGGCTGTTAATAGGACATTAAACAAAAACAAACTAAACCAAATCATACAGTCTTGAAAAGAGCATTAGAAGTAGTATCCCAGACATCACTAAAGATGAATTGAAAATCATTAAATTTGATTTAAATTTTTCACAAAATTTGCTTTTTCTTTAATATCCACTTTTATGGATGTGAAATGTTTTAACAGACCTTGAATTTGGAATTAGAATTTGATACGTCGTCAACACTTATATGTGTTTTAACTAAGGTTGTTTTGCTTTTAGTAATATGAAATAGGATATTGTTTTTGACAGATTGAAAATGTGAACCTATTATCGTGTTGGGTAGTGGAAAGATTTTTCTGTTTTACCATCCAATTTGATAATACCGTAAACATCTTTGTAACAATTATTTTGGAAATTATAATATGGGTTTAACATTAAATCGCTTAAGACTTCTCGGTGACGGACATCAGACCGTTTACGATATCGACAGCCTAATAGGTAGTCACGTTGTTAATTCTTACTATGTCGTGTGGGTGGTGTTTCATAACGCACACGCCAAACGAAAGAGGGCGGAGCTGCAGTTCAAGGTGTATGCATGTATGGCCAATACTTCAGACAAGCTCCATAGCATCTTTTCAACAATCTTGTGCCCATAGTTTATATGTTTTGTCAGGGCATCAATAAATATTTTCCATATTGATATTGTAGACATCAGAAGGGACCTAGCTCATACATTAACAGTTGCTGTGTAAGCACGCATGATGTGCACATTAGATATATTCGAATCACAGTTGGGTTTTTTTGTAAATTCTGTGATGTGCACATTAGATATATTCGAATGATAGGTTTTTTTTTTTGGTTTTTTTTTGTAAATTGTATTGAATGCACAAAGGAATCATTACTTTTCTTTTAGATTGATAAATATTTTGCTATAAATATTTCAAAATAAAAAAATTACCAGAAGAAGCTAACCTTTCAGGCAACAATGTTTATTTTGACAATTGTCTGAATAATGATCTGCTGTCCCGAGTTGTCTGCCCCATAGCCAGATTTCAATTAGGTACCATACTTGTTGTGGGCAACTGACAAACCAATACACCTGACCTGACTATGTATGAGGCTGCCGAAATTGTCAATGAAATTTCAATCGCTTTATTTATTTTTCACCGTTTTTGCCCAAATAAGAAAGTGAAAAAACAGGGAAATTTTATTCTGTTTCTCAATTTTTTTAAATAAATTCTTATGCTTCAAATTTTGATAAAACCATGGAAATTTGAATTATAAGGAAAAAACCTTTTTCGTTATGGTGTATAATATGATTTCTTTTCTCCACACAGGGTAACATTCAACGTTCAAGACTAATATCCGACCAGCTGGAGGAAGCAAAATCTAACATGTTCAAAGTGCTGGACCACAAAACCAAAATTACAGAGATTATTAACAAACACATGAGCAAGAGACCTATCAAGAAAAAGGAGAGAACGTAGCAGGATGATTGAGATGTTTTAAGGACGAATAATTGTGTTCAATACTAGGAAGCATAGGGCAATCACTGTGACCTTTCGGTAATGGAAAGGGAGAACATCATTGTGAGATGAGGTAAAGAGTTTCCAGGAAGGACAGAGTGTGAAGTCTATTTTATGGAAATCCAAATTGAGGAACACTGCCAGACGTACCTTGCTAATGGAGGGACAGGAAACATCAGGGGTTGTGTGGGAAGGTGTTTTATTCTGTGAAAGGGGACGGCAGGAAACCTTTTTCTGTAGATGATGATGGCCTTGAGTAAAAAATGGAAGGTTAACATACAGAGGGAAGGAATCAACTGTGCGAGCTATTTAAGAATGGAAAACCACAATCAAGGGCAAAGTCTGAAATGCCTTGTTAATGGATGGACAGGAAACATCGGGGGTGGTGTGGAAAGGCAAATATGCTCTATAGATGAATGCATGAATGTAAAAGTGTATGGTAGGTCTAGAGAACATCAGGGGTCGTGTGGAAAGGCAAATAGGCTCTTTTAAGTGGATCTACTTAGATGACACTCTGATGAACTGTGAAAGTATATCAGAAAATTTGAAGCAGCTATATCATTGAAAGAAGTTATCTTGCAATGTGAATATTAGTAAAATGATTTTAAGTTTATTTTATACAAATAATGAGGTTTTGATGTGGAAGTATTGAATGTTAAGGTGCTTAACTAGTAGAGGAAAGTCTGACCTTGTTGAATTATATAATGAAATTTTGTTGAGTGCTATGATCAGGAATGAGGCAAAATGTTAAAAGTATAGAAAATGGCAGTGATGTCTAATGATGAAGAAAACCAAACGGACTGTTCTGAAATATGTAGGAGGAAAAGTTATATACATTGTATGTATAACACGGAAATAGAGAAAAGAAATATAACAGTTTTTATGGATGGAAACATTTTTTTACAAATCGTTAGCGGTATAATATGAATTGTTTGTATGTAATTCTACAAAATTACAGCAGTTTGTCTTAATTTACATACCAAATACAGTACACACCTGTGCTACCAAATGAACTTTACCATAAACAAAGGTTGGAAGAGTCCAATTTGGGGAGGAAGGTGTGATAGGTTGTGAGAAAGTTTCGTATTTAATGAAGATTGCAAGAATTTAAAGAATGACTAATTCACAGTTGAGTGAAGACTAAGCAATCAAGTCATTGATAAAGGGATACTTTCTCCAGATATAAATGTGTTGATGAATTTATATATGTATTAAATATTTGAGAATGAGTCCTCATTAATAATAAATATAGAAATACAAATTTACTGCGACTTTTATTGTTCATTTTGATATTTTGTACACAGGCAATATTTCTTCACGTGAAATTTCAAGTGAAATTCACGTGAATTTCACTTTTTTGCCCTTTTCACGTGAAATTCACGTGAAAAATTTCACGTGAAGGAATATTGCCTGTGTATTACCATATTCTACCATCAAATCATACTCAATACTAAGTAGAGATAATCATGTTTCATGAATTTTTTGGTCATCAAATCCGAAGGGTCGGGATGACCTATAGCCATTGTGTTTCATCTGTCATCGTGCGACTTGCATAAGATTTTACTTTCAAATCAGTGCTTTTCCTTAACGCTCAAGTGGTTTTCAACCAAATTTGGTCTGAATCATCATTAGGAGAGGCTGACAATTATAATTCATAAAAATGAGCCTGGTCCAACCACTGGGCACAGAGGGTTTGGCCTCAAAAGGGGAACTCGACTGAAATTTTCCTTTAAAACACTACTCCTCCTGAATGCCTTAATGGATTACAACCAGATTTGGTCTGAAATATCATTGGTAGAGGGTAATGAATGTTTCTTTAAAAATGCTACTCCTGAATGCCTTAATGGATTACAACCAGATTTGGTCTGAAATATCATTGGTAGAGGGCAATGAATGTTTCTTTAAAAACGCTACTCCTGAATGCCTTAATTATAATGGATTATGACCAAATTCGGTTCGAAACACCATTGAGGGAGAGCAGTCATCATTTATATCAATGAGGCCGATTTGACCCCTGAGAATAAAGGGGTTGGGTCCCAAAACTGGAATTTAGCTGAAGTTTTGCTTTAAAAACGCTACTCCTTAATGTCAAAATTGATTACAACCAGATTTGATCTTATTTAAATGAGGCTGGTGTGACCACTTGAGATACTAGGATGTGTCCCTGCTGTAATTAAATAAGTCTATGGCAGATAAGCTTTTAGCCCCACGGGCCTCTTGTTTAGATACTTTCATGTTGCTAGAGCTAGCATGTCATCATTTTCTATATGGCCTTTATAGAAGTATATGAATTAAAAGGAAAAAAATTAATATTGGATTTTTACTCTGTAAACAAAGAGTCATCTGATAAAATGCGGAGTTTGGGCCCTTTTTCTGAAATATCCATCTTTGACTTTAAACTCATCAGTTCAACAAATTTACCTGAAAAACAGCCTGCTTGACATGTTCAGAGTTCTGAATAGTATCTAATAAGAGCATTTTTGATGTTTGAAATGCCTCCTTATATGCCATGTTTGTGTTTATTCTCCTTCACAGTCTGTTTACAAGTTTGTAGACGCTAGTTTGGTCCCGCACGTGTTAAGTCATGATATTTTCGTATAGAACATATCTGCTCAGAGTTTGTGATATTTAATGTCCTTTTAGAGACTGCTACACGTAAGTGTGCCCGCCGGCTCTTTTGGTCCATCTAGAATACTATTTGCGAGGCTTCGACCATCATATACTGCACATAAATTCTGCAGCAGTTATATCGCGTTATCCATGTCCTTTATGCTTCAGAGTTTCCTATTCTGAAACACGTGCAATAAATCTTTCATCAGTCGGTAATATTTACAGTTAATAGCTCACAACAATTACGTTTAACGTCGACCATAGAAATCTATAATAGTTCATCGTTAATCCGTCTATCAATGTATTGAATCTAACTGTTCAATACAGTTATTAATCCAAAGTCCACTCAAGCAATTGATCCAACAGCGCCCGATATTAATAAATCCACAGTTCACGACAGCAATAAATCTATCAGTTCAATTCCGACTTGTTTCAAGAACAACATCCATGTAACAATAAGATCGCCCCAATTTACAGTTTCACAGAGTTTCAATCACAATAATACAAAACCTGATAGAAACAATACTAGTTTTATAACCACAGATAATGCTCAGCAAAGTTCGGTAACAAATTCTATCGCTTATCATCAAGGCGAGTCCTGCACCTTACGTAACCACAAAAAACATCGGTGCTATCCAAATGTTCCCCAACAAGACCCTATCCGTCCCTGCCATGGTGATGGGGTAAACATCTACGTTCCCAAAGCGTAATCCTCACTCCCCGTAACAGCGAACGGCATCACTCCCGAACAATAAATCAGTTTTCAATCTTTCGGTGGAATATGTTACAGAATTACTGACTCGCAAAACCGACAACACAGTTTTCGCCAAAGTTTTAGGTTTCGATTTTCTTAATTCTTCATTACCACACAAATCTCCTGCATTTCTTCCTTATTCATTGTGTACATTGTGCCATACATAATGAACCCCTTCCGTGGTCACCATGTGGTTCAGATAACATTCTAAAAGTTCCACTTGTCGATTATTGACACCTCATCCTCATGATTTCAAGGAAATTATCTTAAGTTCCGATAATTTCACACGGCCCATTCCAACACTACTCTTACAAGGCATGTTCCATTTACACAGAAATGAATGCATAACAAAACTGGTTTCATGATCGGCCACAACTTAGCTATTGTCACAACTATATACAGTTCCGTACTTACCAGAGTTGTCTACAACCGCTCGCTTCTCTGAATCCAAAGTATCTTAGGAGACTAGGCTTGTCGAGATCTCTTACTCAAGTGATGAGGACGATGTTTCAATATTGTGTAAACCGTGCCAATCGAACCAGCATCATAATTCTGTCAGGTTTTATTTTATATAACATGGCTTTAGCACAGTATCCTTTTTTCAGGTTCGTTTTCTTTTCTGAAACGGCGCGGTTTTGCTGTTTCAACGCCGAATGCAATTTTATCTCATTTATTTAAAACTGCCTTTTGTCGCTATTTTTGCCGTGAAAAATAACTTCATTAATTACGCTTTCGCCTTCGAAAGCGCGGAAAAGAATCCGAAAATTGCTCAGCCAAAATATTATATATTTTTTGGGATTCAGAGGAACAATACGAAGAAAGATTATGATTTTCACTTGTCAATTCATTCAGAGACCACGTAGACGCTTATAAAGGACTGCTTTATTGCTGGAAAACATGCATATCGGTTCTGTAATTTAGTAAAACTTTAAATTATACGGTTTTGATACGGAATTTCATAAGCGACAGCGTCCTGCATACTATATATTAACTACATGTATATAATATGGCAAGCTGAAATTTATACGTTACTATGAACACAGTGAACATAAAGCTGTAGGCGGTACAAAGTAAGTGGATCTATAGATGACAGTACGCAGAATAGCTGGACACGGTCGCTTATGAAATTCAAAAGATTTAGGCTGAAGATAAGCTACACTCGTTCAGCCGATTTTCCATCTTGATTCTCTTCTCAGTTCTTCCTGAATTCCAGCCGTGGCAATGGACCATTATCATCGCTAGCCAAGGCTTCCGATTACGTTTCACTCCATGTTCGTGGAGGGTAACGTAATCAGAAGCCTTGGCTTGTGAAAATGGTGGATCGTAAGTTTATAAGATTGTTGTTTGGGGCATGGCGTCTTCGATACAGGACTGTTGTGAATTTAAACTAGGTTTAACATGGAGGGTTAAAACTAGGTACCAGAATCGTATACTGTAATATAGGGTTATAACTGGGTTAACACAGAATCGTATACTGTAATGGAGGGTTATAACTTGGTTAACACAGAATCGTATTCTGTAACGGACGGTTATAACTAGGTTAACACAGAATGGTATACTGTAATGGAGGGTTATAACTAGGTTAACATGGGAATATACTGTAATGTAGGGTTATAACTAGGTTAACACAGAATCGTATACTGTAATGGAGGGTTATAACTAGGTTAACGCAGAATCGTATACTGTAATGTAGGGTTATAACTAGGTTAACACAGAATCGTATACTGTAATATAGGGTTATAACTAGGTTAACACAGAATCGTACACTGTAATGGAGGGTTATAACTAGGTTAACACAGAATCGTATACTGTAATATAGGGTTATAACTAGGTTAACACAGAATCGTATACTGTAATGGAGGATTATAACTAGGTTAATACAGAATCGTATACTGTAATGGAGGGTTATAACTAGGTTAACACAGAATCGTATACTGTAATGGAGGGTTATAACTAGGTTAACACAGAATCGTATACTGTAATAGAGGGTTATAACTAGGTTAACACAGAATCGTATACTGTAATGGAGGATTATAACTAGGTTAACACAGAATCGTATACTGTAATGGAGGGTTATAACTAGGTTAACACAGAATCGTATACTGTAATATAGGGTTATAACTAGGTTAACACAGAATCGTATACTGTAATGGACGGTTATAACTAGGTTAACACAGAATCGTATACTGTAATAAAGGGTTATAACTAGGTTAACACATAATCGAAATGTTTATCTGAATATGTAGCTGATAAAGATTAATAATTGGCTATAGATGGCCATGCCAACAGTTTCTTCTGCAGTAACTTTTGGTAAAGTGTAATAATAAAAATGCTCCTATTTCGCGCTAATTAAGTCATCTGATAAAATGCGGAGTTTGGGCCCTTTTTTCTGAAATATCCATCTTTGACTTTAAACTCAGCAGTTCAACAAATTTACCTGAAAAACAGCCTGCTTGACATGTTCAGAGTTCTGAATAGTATCTAATAAGAGCATTTTTGATGTTTGAAATGCCACCTTATATGCCATGTTTGTGTTTATTCTCCTTCACAGTCTGTTTACAAGTTTGTAGACGCTAGTTTGGTCCCGCTCGTGTTAAGTCATGATATTTTCGTATAGAACATATCTGCTCAGAGTTTGTGATATTTAATGTCCTTTTAGAGACTGCTACACCTAAGTGTGCCCGCCGGCTCTTTTGGTCCATCTAGAATACTGTGTAGTTGATACTATTTGCGAGGCTTCGACCATCATATACTGCACATAAATTCTGCAGCAGTTATATCGCGTTATCCATGTCCTTTATGCTTCAGAGTTTCCTTTTCTGAAACACGTGCAATAAATCTTTCATCAGTCGGTAATATTTACAGTTAATAGCTCACAACAAAAACGTTTAACGTCGACCATAGAAATCTATAATAGTTCATCGTTAATCCGTCTATCAATGTATTGAATCCAACTGTTCAATACAGTTATTAATCCAAAGTCCACTCAAGCAATTGATCCAACAGCGCCCGATATTAACAAATCCACAGTTCACGACAGCAATAAATCTATCAGTTCAATTCCGGCTTGTTTCAAGAACAACACCCATGCAACAATAAGGTCACCCCAATTTACAGTTTCACAGAGTTTCAATCACAATAATACAAAACCTGATAGAAACAATACTAGTTTTATAACCACAGGTAATTATGCTCAGCAAAGTTCGGTAACAAATTCCATCATTAATCGTCAAGGTGCTACTTGCACCTTACGTAACCAAGAAAAAACATCGGTTCTCCAACAGCAAAGTTCGGTAACAAATTCCATCATTAATCGTCAAGGTGCTACTCTCGATTCTTCATTACCACACAAATCTCCTGCATTTCTTCCTTATTCGTTGTGTACATTGCGCCATATAACAGATAACACTCCAAAAGTTCCACTTGTCGATTATTGACATCTCATCCTCGTGATTTCAATGAAATTATCTTAAGTTCCGATAATTTCACAAGGCCCATTCCAACACTACTCTTACAAGACATGTTCCATTTACACAGAAATGAATGCATAACAAAACTGGTTTCATGCTCGGCCACAACTTAGATATTGTCACAACTATATACAGTTACGTACTTACCAGACTTGTCTATAACCACTCGCTTCTCCAGAACCAAAGTACAGTATCTCGGATGACTAGGCTTGTCGAGATCTCTTACTTGCGGCGATGAGGACGATGTTTCAATATTGTCCTGAAGCGTAACTTATGGATACCGTGCCAACCGAACCAGCATAATCTTTCTGTCAGGTGAACATAAGTGATCTTGTTTGCTACATAAAATTCATTTTGAAACGTACATTTCATATCTATTTTCCAGTTTAATTCATTTTGACTCTGAAAATATCCTAAAGGTGCTAATTTCTTGCGCTACCTTCTGTTCAATCTTTTCATTAGATTTTGAGTGCGAGTCGCAATTTCTACGATGTTGCAATATCGACACGCCATGCTCAACATTGGCTACGGCAAAATAAGTTGGAGCGGGAGGCTAGAAATGTTGTTTCTGAAACTTCCCTAACCACGCCCACCAAACAAGGGAAGATGTCGCTATACAGCCTAAAATATATGATACCAGTATATTGTATTTTCATTTTGGCCTCGACAATAAAAAATTAAATTCGTCAAACGTGGCTTTGGCACAGCATTCCTTTTTTTTCAGTTTTGTTTTCTTTTTTGAAATGGCGCGGTTTTGTTGTTTCAACGCCGAATGCAATTTTATTTTATTTACTTAAAACTGCTTTTTGACCCTTTTTTTCTGCCGTGAAAAATAACTTAATTAATTACGCTTTCGCCTTCGGAAGAGCGGAGAAGAATCCGATTCTTCCTGAATTCCAGCCGTGGCAATGGATCGTCATTTTCGCTAGCCAAGGCTTCCGACTTCCAATTACGCTACACTCCATGTTCGTGGAGTGTAACGTAATCTTGGCTTGCGAAGATGGTGGATCGTAAGCTTATAAGATCTGCTGTTTTGCTGGGTCATTGCGCCTACTTCGATATCCAGCTTGAAGTCGTCTTTGTAGAGCAGTGCATGCTGTCCTGCTTGTCTGGAACCGGTTGCAAGTCCAGTGAAAGACAACCGATTACGAATGACTACAACTCTGTCTTTTCTATAGGTCTTATAATGATACTTTTGTCTTAGCAAACCTTCCGAAACAGTATCTGTTCGTGCAAAACACCAATCCACCATTCGCGGGGAATCGTTCCGGTTCTAATTTGATCAGAATGTTACGGATAACTACGTATTGTACCAGGACAAATGAGGTATGGATATGTTCAGAATATAGTTTAACATCTGCTCGTAACTATGAAATCATTATGTTATTATTACTTCAATTGTCCAACCTACTTTTAATATTTCATCATTTTCGTTGGCCATTTTGTCTTGTGATATTCATCAACTTCAAACCACGTGATTATTTTTTTACCACCCTCCTGACACCAAACCTATCAGTTATATTTGATTTGAATAGAGAACGCGCAAATCTAAATCCAATATGCTATTATATTAAATTTTAAAAAAAAGTTTCTCAATCACTCAAATACTGCCCCCCTCCCTGAACTTGATAAGGAACCCATGGGAAGATATTGTTTAGCTCCTCTGCAATTTTGAAAGGTGACCATTTACATCCACAATCGAAACATCGACGAATCGTATATATTGATTAAAAAATTATGAGAGTCTAATGAAAGGATTATGTCTGCATGAAAACTAATCATAAAAAATAAACAGTTTATGAATACTAAAATATCAAACAAACATTCCTGTAAAGCAATCATGTTGAAAAATATCGTTCAATGAAAAAAAAAAAAAAAAAAAGTAAAATGCTCTGGTCGTTTCTCCAATAGTTAACCAACATAACAATCCTCTGTGAAGTCACGTGGTTCAGTTATTGGATACGGATTAACTTAATCCATAGAACCGCCTGGAGAGATGCATGTATGTCAGGTAATTATTCCCAGGTAGAAAGAACCACTTAACTCGTCATTAGTTATACAAAGAACACAGCAATTTACTCACAAGAGAATATAGAATTCCAATCATTTCTCACCGGCGTTCCTCGACCGAAACACGAACATTTACCGACAAAAGTCAATTTAACAATACAGACACACGTCGTTTCCAATGTTTGATTATTGCATTTTAAAACGGAAAAAAGAAATATCGATCTCCAAATCAGGAGTCATATTCGCGTAAAAAAATAATGAAAAGAACTAATGAAAATATATGTCGATGTAATACATCACAGATCGTAATAAAAGTTTCATTAGAATGAAATTCTTTACGGGTGTTCCGTCTTTCACAATAATTACGATTTACGTGTGTACACATCGTTATTAGATGTTCCGGATAATACAGACCTCATATGTTTATTTTGTTGGTTTACGACGTCCGGAGACAATGTGCGCACTTGTCTCGTTCAGCCAGGCTCTTGTTGACTGCACGTGCTTCGCCACACATAACGTTTATACGTAATCAAACGTTTGATTGAACGAGACTAGGTCGCACTCAATATTTGGGGACATGGGGATACATCGCAACAGCTCTGTTGGGAAATCAAAGGCTTTATGACAGGTAAAAAATAATGTTTATGGATTCTTGTGGGGATAGTTCCTAGTAGTTTTATGAAATTATACTGACGTTTATACTATACATTACAATTACTTTCACAAAAATAAAATTACGACATAGCCGCGAAATTTCTAATTTGCGGTGTTCAATAGCGCCGGACTGCTGATCCGGATGTGCAACTCGAGACGTGCATGTTCCAGATAGAGAGCAGAGTTAATGGGCCTGGCTAAACAGAAAGTAGACAAAGCAAAGAATGGGGGACATGATTCCATGGCAATGTTTTGAAATACAACAAAGCCATGGACTTGAATTTGAAATGAAAAGCAAAAACAAATAAAGGAATCTTGACATCCTCGATTCGTCTAGAAATTCAGCAAGCACATGACTAAGGGTGAACCTATCAAGTCTTAGAAATAGCATTCCAGTTTCAATTTGTGATAACATTATTCAGTTGTTAAATCAAAGACGGGTACTAGTAGACCGTTTCGTTTTCCGTTTTAGTTTTAAAATTAATGGGCTCACCTAAAGAACAAGACAAATCTATACATGAAGTATGAGAAACATCCTTCCAGTAATTATTAAGAAAAAAAAACCCCCAAAAAACAAACAATCTGTCAGAATTCAGGATGGCCGAAAACGGAATGTCTAGAGGAAACCCGCGTCTTTAGGCATGTTGCCTCCATACCTTTTCACGTGACGTCAGATCGGTGAATTGAACTCTGGTCGCCTAGGTGACCGGTGAAAGGCGCATGAATTACCACTGCGCCAAACGGATATGGTAAGATAATTGATAAAAAAGTAATTACAACCAACATACTACATGTATACTCGAACAAGACTCGTTAATGCAACGAGGCTCCCACAAAGTAAACACTACACCATTAACACAACTCGGCTCAATAAAGGACAGTTTTATAATTAGTTAACAGATATGAGAGAATGTTATCTCACATCGATCATTTCTACATGTGAATAATTGTCTTATTAATATTAGCACAGTAAATATACCCCGGTTCGATGAAAGGGTATCTTTCCGTTTAAATCTCCACACCTGACTGTATTCAATTGATTAAAATGACCCGGATTGGTAATGACCCGGATGGGATGAGAAATGTACCGAATAGAACAACCTTGCTGTATGCCTATAGATAGCGTATAATTATCGGGACGATCCCATTACAGGAAAGTAATATCAATATGTTTCACATAAATTTTCGATCATGGTCAACTGTAGATCTTAATCAACCTAATGGTTTATGAATTACTATATTGTTACATGAATATGCTATTATAAGGATACCTAACTATGTTTGTGTTTTCCGGCTATCTGATATACGTGGGTGGATGGCTGTATATAGGTTTGCTTTCATTCTCATGATTATCCCGGGTGTTATTTTGAGAACATACCATTATCTTGATTAAACCTACATTGACATGGTGAGTGTCGATAAAGCAAAATTCGTTTTAACGTTTTATGAACACCTTGTGTCCCTGTACATTTTCAAAGACATTTCATTATCTTTTATCCCTTTTTGATTGGATAACCTTATCAATAGTTTAGAGTAAACGTATCCAGCTGCGTCGACGTCACACGTCTTGGTCTTGTCCGGGGTATGTCTTAAACATCAAACCCGTCTGACATATCGCACAAGGAAATATATGAGAGCATAATGTCGAACATAATACTTCCCCATTTTCTTCAGCAAGCTGTTTCCCCCAAAACATTGTGTTGTCAGTTTTTTCCCGTCAGACATCGACATATGTCACGAAAATCTTATAATGGGAACTGGCCCTTGGTCATCAAATCAACAGGGACATTTAAACACTTTAGGTAGGGGAAGCAGGAATGTTACTACCGAGAAATGAAAAATTAACAACCGGTAATTTGAAATCATCAATCTTATAATACAGCTGAAATGGAAGCTGGCCCTGCTTGTTACGTTGTGAATAAACATCGAGGTAAGCGGCGACACTCTGTCGCCTTCATCTGATAAATGAAAATGAAGCGTTTTCACAATAAGATAAAAATCGTTCCAGGTTGTAATCAAATCGACAGGTCTACACTATACTATTTTGTGCACTGAGGTGGTAAACAGCGTAAATCGATTCGGCTACGTTGCCAAGGGGACGATTCGGCTACGTTGCCAAGGAGACGATTCGACTACGTTGCCTAGGAGACGATTCGGCTACGTTGCTAAGGAGACGTTTCGGCTACGTTGTCAAGGAGACGATTCGGTACATTTTTTTAATTTAATCATATATGTTATATCATGACATTGTTAAAGCAATTCAGTTATGTGTCCTACCGGTCCCCGCTGAAAATAGTAACAGTGACCTTGTCATTGACCGTAAATCACTGTAACTCGAACTTTTCCGAGATGTTATGGTCTTTATTATTGTGTAATTAATTGTCCAGTGTATGTACGCAGAATGCGTCTTTCTGATTGGTTGAGATTTTTTGTTCATACCTCTATTAAAAAAATATCTGAAAATGGCGCGAAATATGTGACGTCACAATACGGTCATTGACATTGCGTATTGATTTGTGATAAAGAATCACTTACAAGATCAGTTCAATTGTACATAAAACATGTTTTAATTTTGAAAATCAATTTCAAAAATCAATTATAAGCACTGATGTCAATTATTTTTTAGTTTCATAGGGGTATGAAAAAAGAATTGTTTGCAAAATTTTGTAAGAATCACGCGGATTCATACAGTTTGCAAAAATTTTTTTTTTTCATACCCCACCGGGACTAAAAAAAAATGACATCAATGCTGACGAACTTTGGCGTTAGTACATACGTACTGACATACGTACATGGAGGACTGGGAGTCAAGTTATAGTCCCCACGCTTTCATCGGTAAGGGTACAAATAACAAAATAAGCATAGTTCCATAAATGAATGATGAGTTATTTTGCTATCGATGTAGTAAAGTGTTTTGTTCTTTCTCTACTTCCGATCAATACCCAATCCGACAACATTTTAGTCACGCAACAATTCCAAGACACAAAAGTTTTTATTTGTATATCTTTGTTGTTTTTGATACACAGAGCGTATTTCTTCATTCAACGTATATATTTGATTAAATATGTATATAGACTGTCTCATTCCTTTATGTCTCACGGTTTGAAATTATAAAAATGCTTTTAAGCCTTATAAATCCATATATTTCAAAACTCAGTCTTAGAATATGCAATTACGTCATGCTACACTATCGGTGTGTACAGGAGGTATTTTTATAAAACACGAAGGGTTGTTCGTCTCGAACCAAATTATAACTAATTCTTGCTTAGTATTTAAAACGAGGTTGGGTATTTCCATTTCGTTGTCGTACGGATTTTATGGATGATCACTGGACAAGACTTACCTTTATCAATTAAGATTTAAATACTAAATGACTCTGAATTGAGATAAGCATTTGGGAATCTCTGGTTTGTATATTTTACGAAATTAAAGAAGCGTAATCTTGTATATAGGACGTATGAATTGTTCCCACAGGGATATCAAATGCGACCTGATATATCCTTTCCGTCCAACCTTTTAGTTTTCTCTTTAATGTCTCCCCTGACATTGCCTCGCTTATGTTCTGAGCGTTAGCAGCTGTCAGAAAAGTTATTGGGTTTGTCCACTGAGTGAAACATACCTTAATGTCAACCAAACAGTACTTGACACGCCCTACTTGACGCTCTGTATTTGACGCTCCGTACTTGACGCCCTGTATTAGATACTCCGTACTTGACGCTTTGTACTGGACGCTCCGTACTTGACGCCCTGTATTAGACACTCCGTACTTGACGCCCTGTATTTGACACACCGTACTTGACGCTCCGTACTTGACGCCCTGTATTAGACACTCCGTACTTGACGCTCTGTATTTGACACTCCGTACTTGACGCTCAACAATGGCAGGGAAACAGGAGACAAATTCCACTGTCAGTATACTAGACCGTGAGAGATGTCTTGTCTCCTACATATCAGTATGATTTATCATAAAGCGATAACGGTCTACAGGATGTTAAACAAGCATTAACCAGACTAAAGGGATGTTATCATTATTTAGTAAAACTTGACGACACGTCACAACTTGGTTCTGAGGATATAGGTTGATTACGACCATTGACAAGTTTGATAAATGCTGCCATTTTCACTGGAAAAAAAATCCCTTGTGAAGTTTGACGTTTAATGTTTCTGATGGTTTTATTGTCACTGTCCTGGTTCTCATCTTGGGAACGTGACCTTGCTAATGGCGTTGACAATGATTTACACAGGTAAAAGTCGTCGTTGAAGAGGACACTCTTGATATAATATTTCCATCCAGCACGTTTTAGTTTTCTTTCACTTTACGATTCTATTTCAACAGGAGTGAAATAATGCAACGACCAGACTGGAACTCGAACCTGTGACCGCCGAACTCAAGACTGACGCTCCAACCATTTGATAGCTACCTGACAACCCGTGACCGCCGAACTCTAGACTGACGCTCTAAACCATTTGATAGCTACCTGACATCCCGGGGCCACCAAACTCTAGACTGACACTCTAAACCATTTGATAGCTACCTGACAACCCTTGACCTTCTAACTCTAGACTGACGCTCCAACCATTTGATAGCTTCCCAAAACCCTGGACCACCGAACTCTAGACTGACACTCTAAACCATTTGATAGCTACCTGACAACCCTTGACCTCCGAACTCCAGACTGACACTCTAAACCATTTGATAGCTACCTGACAACCCTTGACCTCCGAACTCCAGACTGACGCTCTAAACCATTTGATAGCTACCTGACAGCCCGGGACCACCGAACTCTCGACTGATGATCCAACCATTTGATAGCTTCCTGACAACCCGTGACCACCGAACTCTAGACTGACACTCTAAACCATTTGATAGCTACCTGACATCCCGTGACCACCGAACTGTGGACCGACACTCTAAACCATTTGATAGCTACCTGACATCCCGGGGCCACCAAACTCCAGACTGACACTCTAAACCATTTGATAGCTACCTGACAACCCTGGACCTACTAACTCTAGACTGACACATTAAACAATTTGATAGCTACCTGACAACCCTTGACCTCCGAACTCCAGACTGACACTCTTAACCATTTGATAGCTACCTGACAACCCGTGACCACCGAACTCTAGACTGACACTCTAAACCATTTGATAGCTACCTGACATCTCGGGGCCACCAAACTCCAGACTGACACTCTTAACTATTTGATAGCTACCTGAAAACCCGTGACCACCGAACTCTAGACTGACACTCTAAACCATTTGATAGCTACCTGACAACCCTTGACCTCCGAACTCCAGACTGACACTCTAAACCATTTGATAGCTACCTGACAACCCTTGACCTCCGAACTCTAGACTGACACTCTAAACCATTTGATAGCTACCTGACAACCCTTGACCTCCGAACTCCAGACAGACACTCTAAACCATTTGATAGCTACCTGACATCCCGGGGCCACCAAACTCTAGACTGACACTCTAAACCATTTGATAGCTACCTGACAACCCGGGGCCACCAAACTCTAGACTGACACTCTAAACAATTTGATAGCTACCTGACAACCCAGGACCTCCCAACTCCAGACAGACGCTCCAACCATTTGAACTACCTGGCCACCGGCGTTCATTCCAGTCCGGTCCAGTTCCGATATAGTATTGTTTTTGCTATTACATCGCTTTGGAACTGAACAGATACAATCTCCAATGAATGTTATAATATTACAGTTCCGCCAATTCTCCTAATTGAACCTATTCATGTATCATTTCCATGTGTAAACTAGCTATGGAGGTAATTCCCGTGTAGTGTGCTGAGACGAACGAGAGCGCGAACTATCAGTGTGAAATTTTGATTTGATATGGTTCATGATTTCGATGAAACGATTAGCAACTACTCTTGAATTAAACGAACGCACTTGAATTAAGATTAATCAATGACCACCCTTGATATAGAGATCGTCACGCGCTTTCGTCTCGTGGGGGAAACACAGATACTCCAAAACCATTCCGGCAGGTGCGTGATCTAATGTAACACAGCCCACAGACACCCGTTCAATCATATGACACAGGTCTATCGAACTTCAATCAAGCACGCTACCTACTTAGACTAGAGCGGTCGCAGGTAGGGAGACTTTATCGAATACTGTTTATACAGAAAACTAAAACAATGCAGTGTTAAGTGTTTGGTCGCCTGATGAAGGCATGTATTTTCAAACCAGATAGAAAAAAAAACGTTCTCGGGAGTTTTAATGTAATTTGAGAAGAGTCGCCAAAGTGTCACATTCTGGGAATCAGGATTTGATGAATAATTGTGTCAAGTCACGACAGTTGGTATTGTGTTAAGCTATGCAGTCATACACTGGCTTGGAGTAAGCTTACATAGGAAGAACGTAGTGCTTTCAGGGAATCAAACTATATTTTGTTCCCTTGTCAAGCTGATGATATCTGTTTATGTGCTGTGGATGAAATGATATTCTATACCAGTGTAAAAGTACTTGAGAAATTCGAACTGTTTTCCTGGGAAGTCATACTTATCTAATAATTAAAGCTGACAACGACTTCTACTTTGGGAAATGTCTTCGTCAATACGGTGTTTGCAAAGAGTTGCTGTGCAAATGTATTCCTCCTTTCAGCTTGAATACTGCTGCATTGGTAACAGTGTGAAATAGACATGAATATTCATGCGATTCTCGTCATCAATATATAGTGTATTTTGTGTTAGATAGGTGGGAGCGGTATGAGCTGATCTATCTGTCAATTCTAGAGATGATTTCGGAGTTTAAGATGAGGGTTTCCATACTTCTTATCCAATTTTGCTGTTGTCTCTGTCAAGACTGTTCTGCGGTCCTCTACGAAAACTACACCATCGGTAAGTACATATTCTTCAACATCATTCACGTGTATAAGCGAAAAACATATAGATATATATTCAAAAGTATATTAATATTTATAGCTATCTATATATAAATACTTCGTTACAAGTGAAATATGGACATGTATGTGTTGTCGGTGCAGACTTTATTTCATGATCAAATTAACGTCACTTGAACGTTTGTTCTTTAGGAGGTATCACGTAAGGTGAGACTGTAGAAAAAAAACATCATATCAACATTGATAACATCCAGTTCATACCCGAATGCATAAAATCTGATAGATTTCGGTAGAGAATTGAAATCAAAATTGAAAAAGAATTAAAAGAGCCTAGGAATCTCTACAGCCATGGGACCTATTTTGTTTTATTTATTTATACTTCAATTTGAATGCAGATCGTTGATAGTTGCATATACAATGTTAAACACGCAGCTCGCCATTTATCAAGTGGTTTATAAAAATCATCAACTCGTTGATATATTCTATACATCGATTGAATATTTTGAATTGTTATCGGCTTGCATAATATACATTAAAATGTGCATTAATGATGGCTGGAGACAATTAGACTTAACAAAGGGTTCTAGTCCGATATGGTACGCCTATTGTTCTGTGTCTGTCTCCTATGATTGGTGATGTATTGTTATGGTTATTCCTTTGTTTGACTTCCTGTCTGTTTAATGTTGTTAGGTATTGTTATGATCATGTTTCCTGATGAATCTATTGTGAGACGAGATTGTTTGATGTTGATTTAGCGACACCCATCCCTGTTTGAGGTTGATATAGCGGCAACGATCCCTGTTTGAGGTTGATTTAGCGACATCTATCCCTGTTTGAGGACGATTTAGAGACACCCATCCCTATTTGATGTTGATTTAGCGACACCCATCCCTGTTTGAGGTTAATATAGCGGCAACGATCCCTGTTTGAGGTTGATTTAGCGACACCCATCCCTGTTTGAGGTTAATATAGCGGCAACGATCCCTGTTTGAGGTTGATTTAGCGACACCCATCCCTGTTTGAGGTTAATATAGCGACAACGATCCCTGTTTGAGGTTGATTTAGCGACATTTATCCCTGTTTGAGGTTGATTTAGCGACACCCATCCCTATTTGAGGTTGATTTAGCGACACCCATCCCTGTTTGAGGTTGATTTAGCGACACCCATCCCTATTTGAGGTTGATTTAGCGACACCCATCCCTGTTTGAGGTTGATTTAGCGACACCCATCCCTGTTTGAGGTTGATTTAGCTATACCATCCCTGTTTGAGGTTGATTTAGCGACACCCATCCCTGTTTGAGGTTGATTTAACGACACCGATCCCTGTTTGAGGTTGATTTAGCGACACCCATCCCTGTTTGAGGTTGATTTGGCGACACCCATCCCTGTTTGAGGTTGATTTGGCGACACCCATCCCTGTTTGAGGTTAATTTAGCGACACCCATCCCTGTTTGAGGTTGATTTAGCGACACCCATTCCTGTTTGAGGTTGATTTAGCTATACCATCCCTGTTTGAGGTTGATTTAGCGACACCCATCCCTGTTTGAGGTTGATTTAGCGACACCCATCCCTGTTTGAGGTTGATTTAGCGACACCCATCCCTGTTTGAGGTTGATTTGGCGACACCCATCCCTGTTTGAGGTTGATTTAGCGACACCCATCCCTGTTTGCAGTTGATTTGGCGACACCCATCCCTGTTTGATGTTGATTTAGCGACACCCATCCCTGTTTGAGGTTGATTTAGCGACACCCATCCCTGTTTGAGGTTGATTTAGCGACACCCATCCCTGTTTGAGGTTGATATAGCGGCAACGATCCCTGTTTGAGGTTGATTTAGCGACACCCATCCCTGTTTGAGGTTGATTTGGCGACACCCATCCCTGTTTGATGATGATTTAGCGACACCCATCCCTGTTTGAGGTTGATTTAGCGGCACCAATCCCTGTTTGAGGACGATTTAGCGACACCTATCCCTGTTTGAGGTTGATTTGGCGACACCCATCCCTGTTTGATGTTGATTTAGCGACACCCATCCCTGTTTGAGGTTGATTTAGCGACACCCATCCCTGTTTGAGGTTGATTTGGCGACACCCATCCCTGTTTGAGGTTGATTTGGCGACACCCATCCCTGTTTGATGATGATTTAGCGACACCCATCCCTGTTTGAGGTTGATTTAGCGACACCCATCCCTGTTTGAGGTTGATTTAGCTATACCATCCCTGTTTGAGGTTGATTTAGCGACACCCATCCCTGTTTGAGGTTGATTTAACGACACCCATCCCTGTTTGAGGTTGATTTAGCGACACCCATCCCTGTTTGAGGTTGATTTAGCGACACCCATCCCTGTTTGAGGTTGATTTAACGACACCAATCCCTGTTTGAGGTTGATTTAACGACACCCATCCCTGTTTGAGGTTGATTTAGCGACACCCATCCCTGTTTGAGGTTGATTTAACGACACCCATCCCTGTTTGAGGACGATTTAGCGACACCTATCCCTGTTTGAGGTTGATATAGCGGCAACGATCCCTGTTCGAGGACGATTTAGCGACACCCATCCCTGTTTGAGGTTGATTTGGCGACACCCATCCCTGTTTGATGTTGATTTAGCGACACCCATCCCTCTTTGAGGTTGATTTAGCGACACCCATCCCTGTTTGAGGTTGTTTTAGCGACATCCATCCCTGTTTGATGTTGATTTAGCGACACCCATCCCTGTTTGAGGACGATTTAGCGACACCAATCCCTGTTTGAGGTTGATATAGCGGCAACGATCCCTGTTTGAGGACGATTTAGCGACACCCATCCCTGTTTGATGTTGATTTGGCGACACCCATCCCTGTTTGAGGTTGATTTAGCGGCACCAATCCCTGTTTGAGGACGATTTAGCGACACCTATCCCTGTTTGAGGTTGATTTGGCGACACCCATCCCTGTTTGATGTTGATTTAGCGACACCCATCCCTGTTTGAGGTTGATTTGGCGACACCCATCCCTGTTTGATGATGATTTAGCGACACCCATCCCTGTTTGAGGTTGATTTAGCGACACCCATCCCTGTTTGAGGTTGATTTAGCTATACCATCCCTGTTTGAGGTTGATTTAGCGACACCCATCCCTGTTTGAGGTTGATTTAACGACACCCATCCCTGTTTGAGGTTGATTTAGCGACACCCATCCCTGTTTGAGGTTGATTTAGCGACACCCATCCCTGTTTGAGGTTGATTTAACGACACCAATCCCTGTTTGAGGTTGATTTAACGACACCCATCCCTGTTTGAGGTTGATTTAGCGACACCCATCCCTGTTTGAGGTTGATTTAACGACACCCATCCCTGTTTGAGGACGATTTAGCGACACCTATCCCTGTTTGAGGTTGATATAGCGGCAACGATCCCTGTTCGAGGACGATTTAGCGACACCCATCCCTGTTTGAGGTTGATTTGGCGACACCCATCCCTGTTTGATGTTGATTTAGCGACACCCATCCCTGTTTGAGGTTGATTTAGCGACACCCATCCCTGTTTGAGGTTGTTTTAGCGACATCCATCCCTGTTTGATGTTGATTTAGCGACACCCATCCCTGTTTGAGGACGATTTAGCGACACCAATCCCTGTTTGAGGTTGATATAGCGGCAACGATCCCTGTTTGAGGACGATTTAGCGACACCCATCCCTGTTTGATGTTGATTTGGCGACACCCATCCCTGTTTGAGGTTGATTTAGCGACACCCATCCCTGTTTGAGGTTGATATAGCGGCAACGATCCCTGTTTGAGGACGATTTAGCGACACCCATCCCTGTTTGAGGTTGATTTGGCGACACCCATCCCTGTTTGAGGTTGATTTAGCGACACCCATCCCTGTTTGATGATGATTTAGCGACACCCATCCCTGTTTGAGGTTGATATAGCGGCACCCATCCCTGTTTGATGTTGATTTAGCGACACCCATCCCTGTTTGAGGACGATTTAGCGACACCCATCCCTGTTTGAGGTTGATATAGCGGCAACGATCCCTGTTTGAGGACGATTTAGCGACACCAATCCCTGTTTGAGGTTGATATAGCGGCAACGATCCCTGTTTGAGGACGATTTAGCGACACCAATCCCTGTTTGAGGACGATTTAGCGACACCCATCCCTGTTTGAGGTTGATATAGCGGCACCAATCCCTGTTTGAGGACGATTTAGCGACACCAATCCCTGTTTGAGGTTGATATAGCGGCAACGATCCCTGTTTGAGGACGATTTAGCGACACCTATCCCTGTTTGAGGTTGATTTGGCGACACCCATCCCTGTTTGATGTTGATTTAGCGACACCCATCCCTGTTTGAGGTTGATTTGGCGACACCCATCCCTGTTTGATGATGATTTAGCGACACCCATCCCTGTTTGAGGTTGATTTAGCGACACCCATCCCTGTTTGAGGTTGATTTAGCTATACCATCCCTGTTTGAGGTTGATTTAGCGACACCCATCCCTGTTTGAGGTTGATATAGCGGCACCAATCCCTGTTTGAGGACGATTTAGCGACACCTATCCCTGTTTGAGGTTGATATAGCGGCAACGATCCCTGTTTGAGGACGATTTAGCGACACCTATCCCTGTTTGAGGTTGATATAGCGGCAACGATCCCTGTTTGAGGACGATTTAGCGACACCCATCCCTGTTTGAGGTTGATTTGGCGACACCCATCCCTGTTTGAGGTTGATTTAGCGACATCCATCCCTGTTTGAGGTTGATTTAGCGACACCCATCCCTGTTTGAGGTTGATTTAGCGACACCCATCCCTGTTTGAGGTTGATTTAGCGACATCCATCCCTGTTTGAGGTTGATTTAGCGACACCCATCCCTGTTTGATGTTGATTTAGCGACACCCATCCCTGTTAGAGGTTGATTTAGCGACACCCATCCCTGTTTGAGGTTGATTTAGCGACACCCATCCCTGTTTGAAGTTGATTTAGCGACACCCATCCCTGTTTGAGGTTGATTTAGCGACACCCATCCCTGTTTGATGTTGATTTAGCGACACCCATCCCTGTTTGAGGTTGATATAGCGGCAACGATCCCGGTTTGATGTTGATTTAGCGACACCCATCCCTGTTTGACGTTGATTTAGCGACACCCATCCCTGTTTGACGTTGATTTAGCGACACCCATCCCTGTTTGATGTTGATTTAGCGACACCCATCCCTGTTTGAGGTTGATTTAGCGACACCCATCCCTGTTTGATGTTGATTTAGCGACACCCATCCCTGTTTGAGGTTGATTTAGCGACACCCATCCCTGTTTGAGGTTGATTTAGCGACACCCATCTCTGTTTATGGTAGTATCATGATTATCATTCTTGTTGTTGGTGCCCTATCGGTTCGCATTGGTGTCTCTACTTCTGTTTTGTTGTCTTCGCGGTTTATCTGGTTGTCGCCTTTTGTTTTTTTGCAGTTTCTTTTGTTGTTTTCTCCTATTGTTTGGTTCCCCCTAGCTTCGTGTTTTTTTATGTAATTTTGTGTTGTCTCGTTTCATTTGTTTTGATGCCCTTTTTTGTTCCTTTTGGTGTCCTTTCGACTCTTTTGTTGTCTGTCCTTTCCTTTTGGTGTCCTTTCTTCGACTCCTTTTGTTGTCTGTCCTTTTTTTGATATCCATTGAATGTTGTTGTCTTTCTGTGTCCTCTCGAGTCATACTATTGTCTTTCCTTTTGCGCTGGTGTCTTGGCAGTTTATTTTAATTTTATTTTCTCCAGCTTTGGTGTCATTGTTGGTTCCTGTTGCCTAATCTAATGACTTTGTGTCCCCTCTATTGCCTTTGTTGTCCATCCTTTTGTTTTGGTATTCATTAGTTGTGTTTTCCCCCTTTTGTTGTCTTTTCTTTTGTTTTTTGTGTCCCTTCAGTTTTTTGTTTTAATTTAATTTTTGTATTTTTTTTTGTGTTCTATTTTGTGTGTCCTTCCGATTCTCGTTGTTGCCTCAACTTTTGTTTTCGTGTCCTTTTAGTTTTTGTTGTTCTTTTCTAAAGGTTTTTGTCCTCTCTATTCCATTTGTTTTTGATTTCTTTAATTTTGTTTGTTTTTTTCCCTTCTCTCATTTTTTGTCCTCTTTATTCCATTTGTTGTCATCCCATTTGTTTTTGTACCTCTGTAGGCTTTTGTTGTCTCCCTTCACTCATTTTTTTAATCCTCTCAATTCTCTTTGTTGTCTTTCCTTTTGTTTTGGAGTACCTTTGGTTTCTATTATTGGCTTCCGATCGACAATGTACGGATCGTGTCCTTATGTTGGTTATGTGATATTTGTCCAGGGGTCTGCCGAGTCATCGTCCCAAACGAGTAATCGAACTAGCCATATAACATACTGAAATACAAAACGGATAGGTATTTTAACCATGACGTCTGACTTACATTTCCATAAACTGGCAGAATGTGGAGAAAAAATGTTGAAATTTTATCTGAATCTAACACATTTTGTAATTTCTGCCTTTGATAATTGATCCTTTTTGCCATAAATAACTGTCATTAATCCTGTTAGCTTTGATATGATTTGTTATCCAATGTTAATGTAGTTAATACGATCCGTGAAATCACTGCGTGTGTATATAGGTGTACCTATATTCGTTTTCAGATGATAAAAAAACCCGTCACATGTATATATTTGTAGGTTGATACCCGTACATCTGTGACTTGTCATAAGATAAGTATTGTGATGAATCATTAAGTGATAAATTTCCCTGGTGAATGATAACAATGGATGTTTTTGTCTTATTGAATATCACCGTAACAGATCGCTTCTCGTTCATCGATCCACCACGTGTTCAAAGCTTGTCGGGTATAATGTTTGTGGCAGTGATAATGTGATACAGTATGATAGCATCACATTGATACAAACATCCAGTCACCTCAACAGATAACCCCGATATAATGACTGGTCCCTCTCAAATGATAATCTCGATAACGTCGTTATGGTTGTTATTCCTCTCACATGATAATCTCGATAGCCTCGTTGTGGTTATTATTCCTCTCACGTGATAATCTCGATAACTTCGTTGTGGTTGTTATGTCTCTCACATGATAATCTCTATAGCCTCGTTGTGGTTGTTATACCTTTCACATAATAATCGTTATAAACTCGTTGTGGTTGTTACGCCTCTCACATGATACTCTCGATAACCTCATTGTGGTTCTGCTTCTCACATGATAATGCAGATAACCTCGTTGTGGTTGTTATGGCTCTCACGTGATAATCTCGATAACCTCGTTCTGGTTGTTATTCCTCTCACGTATTAATCTCGATAACCTTATTGTGGTTGTCATGCCTCTCACCTGATAATCTCGATAACCTCGTTGTGGTTGTTATTCCTCTCACGTGATAATCTCGATAGCCTCGTTGTGGTTGTTATTCCTCTCGCGTGATAATCTCGATAACCTTATAGTGGTTGTTGTGCCTCTCACATGATTATCTCGATAACCCCGTTGTAGTTGTTATTCCTCTCACGTGATAATCTCGATAACCTCGTTCTGGTTGTTATTCCTCTCACGTATTAATCTCGATAACCTTATTGTGGTTGTCATGCCTCTCACCTGATAATCTCGATAACCTCGTTGTGGTTGTTATTCCTCTCACGTGATAATCTCGATAGCCTCGTTGTGGTTGTTATTCCTCTCGCGTGATAATCTCGATAACCTTATAGTGGTTGTTGTGCCTCTCACATGATTATCTCGATAACCCCGTTGTGGTTGTCATGCCTCTCACGTGATAATCTCGATAGCCTCGTTATGGTTGTCATGCCTCTCACCTGATAATCTCGATAACCTTATTGTGGTTGACATGCCTCTCACATGATGATCTCGTTGTGGTTATTATGCCTCTCACATGATAATCTTTATAACCTCATTGTGGTTGTTATGCCTCTCACATGCTAATCTTTATAACCTCGTTGTGGTTGTTATGCCTCTCACATGATAATCTTTATAACCTCGTTGTGGTTGTTATGCCTCTCACATGATAATCTTTATAACCTCATTGTGGTTGTTATGCCTCTCACATGCTAATCTTTATAACCTCGTTGTGGTTATTATGCCTCTCACATGATAATCTTTATAACTTCGTTGTGGTTTTTATTCCTCTCACGTGATAATCTCGATAGCCTCGTTGTGGTTGTTATTCCTCTCACGTGATATTCTCGATAACCTCATTTTGGTTGTGATACCTCTCACATGATAATCTTTATAACCTCATTGTGGTTGTTATGCCTCTCACATGCTAATCTCGATAGCCTCGTTTTGGTTATTATGTCTCTCACAGGATAATCATGAGTCCGACACTATTGTCTTTATATTTTTGTTATGATAATCTCGATATCTGACTGAAATCTGGCTGACCCTCTGTATTCACGTTTGCTGTTTAAATCTGTAGGAAGGTGTGAAATTGTGTCATCTTCCCCCTTTTCATGATTACAGACAAATCTGTACATTATAAATTTCATAAGTACAAATTATAAATATTTCTAATCGACAAAACATCCTCTTTTCGTATAGACTTGACTACCAATCGGTTAATTTGAATACTAACTGTCGGTTTACGGATGTCTAATTCATTGACGGGCGGTCTCTATCTGAGTGGGGTCTACGTAAATGTCGTGTTGTATGCCATTACAATGGAATAACATTTCGCAGGTTCTGGTGTGTGACACCGGAATGGACAAATTATTTTCCTTATACATCGCTTTCATAACTGAGCTTCAAGCATGGAACATCATATGCAATTTAAAGGCATTATATTTTGTCACGAGCTTGGGAAAGAAAAAATAGACTTCATCATAGGGACGAGGGCTCAACTCAAAGGCCAAAAGCAAAACAGTGTAAAAGGGTATTGGTAAGAAGAATATTTGAGAAAAAAACAGCATAAATCATGTTTAAAACTTTCGTAACCTTTTGCGGATCATGCAATGAAGAAATCGGGTAATATTTACGGCCAAATATATCTTGAAATGAAGAAAATATTTGATTTTGTGGTGTAAAGTATTAATCCGCAGGTACATTTAGTTTAGGGATGTTTCATCACCTATGCTTCCGAGAAGAAATATAGAGTCACCACGTGACTATTCCATGTATATTGCATTCAAAGATAAAATACATTATCTTCCAATGACGTCACTATCGCTAACACATGTCACACTGATATTTAACATGTAAATATCATATTATCTATTAACTGGAAAGTACTTTGATGTTGTAGAGGATGTTTCATAAGAGAAGAGAGATCCATATCAAAACTGTGAAATATACCACGAAATTAAGAATTTCTTTGATTTTGTGGTGTAAAGTATCATGAATAATCCATATTGAACATATTCATTACTCTATCAGTTTGATTTAAAAAGAACAAGCACACTTCCGGTGGATAATTATTTTCTATTCACATTTTCCAGATTTTGGCGAAAGTCTACCCGAGAATGGCTGGGGAGATATGACATATAAAGAGAAATATTGCCCTATCTACTTATGCTATTATGAACATAAATTAAGAACATTGATTGATATCATTAATTAAGATTCGCTGGAATTTGTAGGGCGTAAAACGTGTTGCGCGAATCGTCTCCTCGAGTTTATGATTTCATTTCCGGGTTTCCCCGGTCGTTCATGATTTCCCCTCAGGTTCTGATTTTCCCATAGATTTCAGGAGACGAAATTGTCCCTTTACGTTGGGCAGTACGTAATTAACACTTTGTTATACGGGGCCGCGGTGGCCCAGTGGTTAAGATGTCCCGATACTTTATCACTAGCCCTCCACCTCTGGGTTGCTAGTTCGAAACCTACATAGGACAGTTACCAGGTACTAACCGCAGGCCGGTGGTTTTTCTCAGGTTACTCCGGCTTTCCTCCACCTCCAAAACCTGGTACGTCCTTAACTGACCCTGGCTGTTAATAAGACGTTCAACAAAAACAAACCCTTATATACGAAAGCTTATTCATGCATTACGCAATATATATTTAAAATGATGATATCGTTTGAATTATAGAAACAAAACTGTGTTTAAACTGAATGTAACAAGGATTGTAACAAGGCTCAGTTAACATGACCTTTACGTTAAGGGTATTATCGACTCCTGCATAAAATCTAATTTTAGACTTGACTTCAATCACTATAGACGTATACTTTACTAGGTCATGAACATTGTTACAGAACCAATCAATTAATTAATGTAAAACAAACAACCTTGGTGAATAAATTAAATCAGATATCCCTAGGGAGCCATTGGAGGAAGGGAACAATATTAATCACAATAACTAGACTTCTCGGGGCTAGGGAGTTAGATAGAGACTATGATACCCTGTTTAAACTGTTTCCCTAATGTCATAATAACACAATAGGAATTGTTTGCCCTACGTTACTTATCACTGGAACTTCAAACTTGGGGAATGTAACACCTTTCTTATTACATTATTATCTTTGCATTCTTGAATGTGATTTCACATCCAGTGGGGGGCTGTACTTTACCGAATTGTCCGGTTACGAGTTAGATACAGTAGGGACAAATTTATATAAATTGCATCATAAAGCTGTTTAGTCATTTTAGGACTCATCAGTGATGTCGAGGACCCAAGGGCTCATCATAGGGGTGACCAGAATCACGAATTAGGCCGAAAGATATATAAAAAAGAGGAACATTTCAGAATTAGATATATCTGTACCACGATACTCCTCGGTCTACTGGTGGAGCAACAAGACAAGCCAAGTTGTCATTCATTCTTGGATCGAGGTGGATTGAGGGCCTAGCTTGTAAAACAAATAAGATATATCATGACTGGAAGTCATAGTTCAGATATCTGGTTACTCTTGATTCCATAGAAGAATTGCGTCAACTTAATTTAAGTAGCAACTTGACTTGCCATATACAAACCCACCCACCTAGGTCGTAGACGAGTCGGATTCTTTAAAATGTTTCTAATTTCAACAATTCAGGCTGTGTAAATCATACAAAGTGTGATTCGTCATCATACATTATCTTTTCTGCTGCAGCTATGGCAACCATTCTTTCTACAAGTATAATTTCGTTGAATAAGCTTCAGATAAATAAAAACAATTATAATTAGTATTTGAATTTTGATTCTTATATCTTGAAGTGCAGAAGAGAAGTTAGGAAGAATAATCACAGTTGATATTTAAATTCATATCGTATTTGAAATTTCTTATTTTATCTATGTTTTATCATATTATGACCATCAGTGTCTTGTAAGCATCGTAAGTGAGTATATTGGCATTATTGAAATAAGTATCGGTTATTGATGTTGTCATGAATATTACTCCATTTGACGTAGGTATTGTGTGTGTTTATCCTGTATTTTGGAATTATGCAGTTGTTATGCAAAGTGTTTGACGATAACGATCTGGATAATACCTTAAAACAAGTACACAGTATGACAACATTGTACCACCTAACTACAGCGACTGAGCAAGGCTTCAGTCGATGACACAGCTGGCCAAGCTATCATCACATAGCTAACTAACAATTGAAATAGACAATGCCGAAGTATTGACAATGCTAAATCCCAATAATGTAGTTATTCAAGTTTTACAGTATCTGTAATTGAAGATAAAAATCCATTTGCTGTTAAAACAGTATTCGTGTCTTTTGTTCAATTTGACAAGTAGTATAACGTCACAGTTCTTTAGTAGATGTGTACAGTCTGTGCCGAAATGATATTCGATGTTCATTTCAGCTGAATAGTAGTATTATACTAGGCTTACATACGACTATGTCTTTTCATTATCACATACAACATCGCTACTCAAAGACCTCTAGTCAGTACCAAAATGTTCATTTCAAATTGAAACTGATTACCTGTATTATACTAGTGTATGGACGCGCGTTACATATGACAATGTCTTTTCAAAACCTACTATAGGATATAATGATATTACTCAAAAAGCTCAGTACATACCGAAATGCTATTTCATGTTCATGTCGGATTACAATTGAATAGCAGTACCATTCAAGGGTTATAGTCACATTTCACATTGGGATATCATTTCAAAGTCCAGTGGTAAGGATAATGCTCAAGTGATGTACCATTTGATTGACATGCTGACCTAGATCATTGATCGTGCGTTTCAATCGATAAACTAAGTTGCCTATGTAAAGAGAAAATTCCAGTCTTTTATAACGGCATCCCAATTAATTATCTCGCTTAATCTGATCATTCATTAATAAAAAAAAGAGATAAAAAACTAATGAAAAGGTATGAAAACATTCATATTATATATTTATTTACA
Source organism: Pecten maximus (assembly GCF_902652985.1). Lineage (NCBI taxonomy): Eukaryota > Metazoa > Mollusca > Bivalvia > Pectinida > Pectinidae > Pecten > Pecten maximus. Next base: position 30,888,095 of record NC_047028.1, read on the forward strand.
AACCACAACAGAATAATATTATTTTTTTTGCGAAAGGTGTTTTACAACATGACCGACCGCTTTCAGCATTTCTCCATTCAGCGAATACATAAATAATTCATTACATTTAATTTGCAACTCTGCTTGAAATAGACGATCGTATATCGGTCGATATTGATTTTTTTCACTGTCATAAATCATTTCATTCTTTAATGCTCGTCAAACAATATGCGACAATTGGACACGGTTACGCTTACTGCTACTATACTATATGTGATTAATTACAAGCATACTAATGAGTTATTAAAAGGGTCATGTATGTTAACAGCTTTTGTACATCCATTCCACTTAAAATTCTTAAACTATTATTTGTAAAAAAAAATTCAGAAATACTCAGTTTACATAGAGCGCCAATTTGAAATGAAAACAAATACTCGTTGTCTCATTATATTTGTTTCCATTGATTCCCACTAGTCATTATATCAAATGACGTCATCCTAACTATGCATTGGACATCCGGGACCTGGTCACCAGGGTGATCAGATTTATATATTGATAAACAATATAGCCGGCCCTCTGTGTTGTTCTCGTTAAAAAAAGATCTACCACAGGCAGGAAATTGAGAACATGGTATGAGTTACTCCTCAATTGATGGTGTTGGAAAAACTGAAACCAAGTTATGCATGTATGATTTATGATTTCCTATCACATTCATCAGTTTATATTTCGTTACATTTTAAGTGCAATACCAGAAACGTTTATATATATTGTCATTGACATCGGTCCATTGAATCTATTTGGAAATGTCGTTTCCATCCATTTGGTACGCCGATTGTTCAATACGCATAACCAATCGTAAATCAAACAGCCGTAACCGGTCACTGTTCAAACAACAATTACCAATCGCTGATTAAACAGCCCTAACCAATCACAGATCAAATAGCCGTAACCAATCACCGATCAGATAGAAGTAACAAATCTCAGATCAAATAGCCGTAACCAATCACCGATCAGATAGCAGTAACCAATCTCAGTTCAAATAGCCGTAACCAATCGCAGATTAAACTGCCGTAACCAATCTCAGATCAAATAGATGTAACCAATCGCATACCAAATAGCTGTAGCCAATCACAGATTAAACAACCATAGCCAATCACAGATTAAACAACCGTAACCAATCACAGATTAAACAACCATAGCCAATCACAGATTAAACAACCGTAACCAATCACAGATTAAACAACCATAGCCAATCACAGATTGAACAACCGTAACCAATCACAGATTAAACAACCATAGCCAATCACAGATTAAACAACCGTAACAAATCACAGATTAAACAACCGTAACCAATCACAGTTCAATAGCTCTCACCAATCCCTTTCTACATTTTCATATTTCTGGTTTGAGATATTTGAGATCTGTAATGGGCTGACATTTCAAAATAACTGAATATGCAGAATAATGCAGACATTTTTGTTTACTATGGAGAATATACGGTAGGGCTACGTAACCGAAAGGTCTAGTCCCGGCATGGGCACTGTGTCGTATCCATGCACAGGATGTTCGTTCCAGTAGACTCAGCTCTAAACGAGTAAGTGGTAGGGGAGCACAAGAAATGTCGTGTGTAAGCCGTTACCACTGAAATGGCAGCTCCAGCTGTTTGGTCCCAATGGAGTTGGAAAAGACATTAGCTATAGCTTCTAAAGACATGATTGCCACATAAACTGTTTATGAAACGCTTTGAGACTATATTGCTGTGATATAGCGGTATATAGAAAACCTATTTTTATATTTCCTTATTTATATCAAAACAATAGATCAGATTAAGTTTATATATTATCAACACTCATGTTGAGGAGCATTATACTTATGGAGGCATTTTTACACTAACAGTAGATCTAGTGAAATACAACCCACTGTGACGACGAAATCCGCTGAAGCGGTGTGATGCTAAAATGATTTGATCAAGGTTGGAATTGACTGATTAGTCACATCCTGTTTTTTACATATTGAGACTCTATGAAGTATCTTGTAGGACAGTATATGTGAAAGGGCCAGTATCTCCAAAACAAAGTAACTCATTTTTCTGTTGTTTTTTAATGAAAAAATGCCAGTAGTGACTTTTATACATTTAATTGAAAGTTGATATCATATTATAACATTGCGTTTTAAATGCATTTCAACATGTGTTCTAACAAGCGGTGTTACGTTTGTTGAAATGATAGTACATGTATTTACATAGTAACTTTCCCTAAAGGTCTCTGTTGATAACCATTGATGCATAAAGAAATAATAATACAGAAATTCTCAAAGGCGTTTAGACATTGGAATACTATACAGAGATATACTTGTGAACACAAAAGTGTCTTAGGTATTTATTATTCATAAACCTCCTGAATAATCAAATACTCCAACACAACGCTTATAGATTTATTTAGCAGTTATATATTTAAGATGGCTGAGGATTGTACTAACGACACACAAGCTACTTGCACATATTTAAAATCAATTTGACATTTAGATACAGTAGACCAAAAATGAATTAGACTGCTTCATACGGCTGTTTCATCCTTCTGATAATAAGGGCCTAACGTATTCATGATAGGAGGCCACGAGAAGCTCGAAATAATCAATAATACCATAATTCAATCATTTTTTAATTTTTACATTTTCTACACGAAATAAATATTTTTCTCACATCAAGTCGGCAGTTTTCAATCTTTAAAGTATTCCAGCTGTTGAGAGTCTTGGAGAGTACAATAAAAGAAGCGAATCTCTTTCTGTGTGTCACAAATAAAAAGGTTGTCTGCGAGAAAAGCATTTTTGCCGCACGTGTATGAAAACAAAAATGTTGTCCTTTTTGCCGCGCAGAAAAACAAAACAAAACTAAACAACAAAACAACAAAAACAACAAAATGTGGTTTTTTTCCGGGTTCGGACAATTTTTATTCGGAAGTTGTGTTTGCATTTTTTTTTCTATTTCCTGTATGTTTTACATGTCTTTATACATTTGAGAATGATATATCATTGTCCACGTGATTTCTAAAGTATTTTATTGATTTTATGATGAATTGAAGAGTATTAAACACAGTGATAGTAAATATTGATATTAAGGTGTACCCACACTGCTAAAAAGGTCCATTCAAATTTGATTAAGGTATGCATATCTGTAATTATGATTGCTATCACGTTATCAAGCAATAAATCACGAAGAGAAGATCGTGTCTTGATAACATACACAAACATACTGTTATTTATTAATAAATTATCCGTAGGTTGTTTAAAATAGACAGCAGCTTTTCTACTTAAACCATTTTTAAATCATTTACATCTTGCTTTACGCTGGGAATCCTACGAACAAATACGAGACACTATGATCGAAATCTACACTGCCTTGACTAAGGCACCAAGTGTATAGTCTGAGCAGCTGTAAAGTTGGCGATCACATTTGTGCATAGGTGTGTCAACCCTGTTCATTGGTGACTCGGTGCAACGAGAACGAAATGTACACATATTGCTTGTAATAATAATATATTGATTACTTAATGCATCAAATATATATCATGACATCCATTGTAGATGTAAGAACATCACACAAGCATAATTTTAAAATGTTTTATTTACATGATTTTATTGTATGCCTATATATTCGTCTGTTGGGTCGGGATTCCACTATTGCTTCTCATCCGGAACTCCTTGCGGAGTCTAATATTAACCTATGTCATGAGTGTACAGATAACCGCAGATAATATGGAAATGCAGTTCTGACGGAGCAAATCGTCACACAAATTAGTGCATTTGAAAAAGTTTTTAAAATTGCTATTTGGCTCAGTCACATTTTAACAAATTTGTAGTTATATTATGAAAATGTAGAACACCAATATAATGAAAATTATATCAGGAAATCTATTACTATAAAAGTACATATTTTAGTGGTAATCTTATTTTAGTGTTTTTTTGCGTTAGAAGCATTCCGCTAAATTATGATTGCATAAATTGCACTTTCTATGCACTTTCTTTATTAGATAAATAAGTTTTGGCGTTGAGAGTATTAAACAAATCCTAAAATTTTATCTTTGGCAATGGAAACAAAGATGGTGGCCATATTTACTTCATATCGCAGAGGGAAATTTACAAATGCGATCATGATGTCGACCAACAGACAACTGATATAGCTGATTTTTCTTTTTATGAAACTGTAAAAGATTTAAGCAGATCTGATAAAGTATTTGTTATCTTCTAAGTTATAAGGCCATACGCCTGTTGACTCAACAGCTATATTATTAAAGATGTAGTTTGATGAGAGGTGACTTTGTGGTCGTAAATCAACACGTCTCATTTGGAATCGTTATATTTCCTTGTGAAATATTTCTCTATTATTTCCCTAGTTCTTACTTGTAGAACATTACCTCAAACTAACCACAATTTACATTACGGGCAGATTCGATGAAACAGAAGACGCTTATCTTTCTAGAACGCCTGGTCCTGGGGCCCTCCCAAAGGTTATTTTGAAAATATTTTAATTGAAAATGTCTCCTCGTCCTGTCGATTTTAGTTAGATCGACATTTATTGATTTGATATTTATTTCATCGAAAGAGCACACACATCGCTAATAAATAGAACACAATACTATAATGATCAGAAAACTTTATTATTAATTATTCATTTCTAATATAATGGAGTTTGCCAGTGCTTCCTCCGGGTCATTTGTTCAAGTCCGTTATCGTGTGTACAAAATCTCCTATACCCAGCTGCCATTTTGACGGCTGATCTAAATTAAAATGTAGGCCTCTTGACAATTCCAATAAAACATTGACTCAAGTCATGTAAATCAGACAACAAAGCGAGCTGGTGGGTGTTTCATTAACTGTCGCAGACAATGTCGGGATCTATCATGGATAATTTTACCACACGCCTCACAATGATCAACCTATCAACATATCGTTATGCTAAATCTATGTGTAAACCAAATGGGTTCTATACTAACAATTCTGTGTTGCTTTTGAATAATTTATTTATTTATAGATAGGGTTAGAACACTGTCACAGAAGTAATTGTATTTAGGAATTGGTTTATCTATCGTGTTAACTTTTGACGCGAAAAAAATCGTTTCGTCGCGAATTTTATTTTTTCCCTTTAAGAATACAAACCATTAATTTGTTAATTTGATTGTGTCTCATCGGGTGCAAATTACAATTGCTCTTACATTGGAACGTGTATTATTATTTTTATTCTGTTTGATGATTTAATGTGTGAACTAAGGATTGTTGTATCTCCCTGATTACCCAGTGATATTTGCTGTTTGTGATAACCCTGTAATGTTTGTCTTTCTGTGATGACCCTGTTGTATTTGTCTTTCTGTGATGACCCTGTTGTATTTGTCTTTCTGTGATGACCCTTTGGTATTTGTCTTTCTGTGATGACCCTGTGGTATTTGTATTTCTGTGATAACCCTGTTGTATTTGTCGTTCTGTGATAACCCTGTAGTGTTTGTCTTTCTGTGATGACCCTGTAGTGTTCGCTTTCTGTGATGACCCTGTGGTATTTGTCTTTCTGTGATAACCCTGTGTTATTTGTCTTTCTGTGATGACCCTGTGGTATTTGTATTTCTGTGATGACCCTGTGGTGTTTGTCTTTCTGTGATGACCCTGTAGTGTTTGTCTTTCTTTGATGACCCTGTGGCATTTGTCTTTCCATGGTAACCCTGTAGTGTTTGTCTTTCTATAATAACCCTGTGATTATTGTCTTTCTATGACGACCCTGTAGTGTTTGTCTTTCTGAGATGGCCCTGTGTTTTTAGCGCTGCGGTGACCTTATAGTATACGCCCTCTGATAACCATGTGTCAAATATTCCTTTTTGTACTATTTATTCCAATACCTGAAGCTTATTTCTGCATTCTTTACGGGTGGGTCCTTAACAATTTTTGTGAAATTGATAACGAAACATGGCAGATGTACAAGAAAATTGAAAATGAAAAAAGCTTTTTGATATCTTGTTCACTCAAATTAAATTGGAAAAAAAGTCCGCATTGATGTTGGAGCAAAATTTACATACCAACAGTAATTGTATTACAAGTGTACATTTTTATATTTCCAAGCCTGTTGAACGGCTGTAAATCACTTAAAGGCGATACAGAATACCTGTTTAGTTCGATATTCAATAAATGAAAAAGCAGCAGATGTTAGCTGTTTAAACTGATTGTAATCAAACAATGGTAATTACCATACAAACATTTCTATGGAGCATTCGAACAAGAAAAAACAGACTCAAAATGTTACCTCATATGTAATTTATGTGTTGACGTTTACGAGTGATCAATTATACAGCCCTGCTCTGGTAATACTGCACATTGTTTGACACAGCGATGTGCTGCATACCTGTAATTTTCTCCTGTCTGTAATAGAGCTTATGTCAAGCCTGTGTGATCAGCTAGAGAAATTGTTAATTCTGTGGTCGCTAGTGTGGACGAAATCTCTTGCCTACGTAGTGGAGTGTTGTATTCTTACTCCACTTATACAACAATAGTGTATGGTAGTGTTAGTATGCTAGGCACTAAACTATCTAGTCAATATCGGTATGACGCATGACAGGTGTTCATGGTATGAGACGGAGGAAGAAATTAATTATCTCACTGACCATAATTCAGACATGTTCAACCATTTTAAACTATTGCTAATCTATGTGATTAGTCATGTGAAATGACATGATAGATCATGGTGTATGTAACAAATTCCTGTTGACGATGTTCTTTGGAAAGCATGGCGTATGTGAATGGAGTTTTTTTATTTTCACAGTCACAAGTTGCCTACTTGGAAAATTCGGACGGTCGGAGTTTCTGCGATTAGGTAAGTATAAAGAGCACTTTTTACATTGAATTGGTCATGGTAATTCATCAATATTCATCATGTACAACTGCTCAGGTTGGGTAAAGATTCATGGCGTGGAACTGTACAGTAACATTAAATTGCTTTTAACATCTAGTTTAGAAACAAACTACCGAAATCAATACTTTTATTTCGACGTTCGGATAATTGGAAATTCCAGCTCAGTGCTGAGTTATGATGTCGTGTGACATTCGTAATACTTCTTTCTATTACAAAAGGTGAATTAGCATTATTATCGAAAAGTTTCCATAAAATCAATGATTCAGCTCTGCTATTGATCTGCAATCATTCCTTGTATTGTTAAATTCTCATCTTGTGTATAAATTTTCATATTGTTCATTTAACAATGGTCGCACAGTAACAAAAGGGTTTCGTAGTGAATGACGTGCTATTTGGATGTTTAGATACAGTACATAGTTGATGTACTTGTGAGATTGAAGCATTTAGTACATGTATCTTCATAGCTGATGTACTTGTGTGACTTGAGGCATTTGGTTATGTATTTTCATAGTTGATATACTTGTTTAGTTGAAGCATTTAGAACATGTATCTTCACAGCTGATGTACTTGTGTGGTTGAAGTATTTGGTTATGTATTTTCATAGTTGATATACTTGTTAAGTTGAAGCATTTAGAACATATATCTTCACAGCTGATGTACTTGTGTGGTTGAAGTATTTGGTTATGTATTTTCATAGTTGATATACTTGTTAAGTTGAAGCATTTAGAACATATATCTTCACAGCTGATGTACTTGTGTGGTTGAAGTATTTGGTTATGTATTTTCATAGTTGATACAACTATTTAGTTGAAGCATTTAGAACATGTACATACACAGCTGGTGTACTTGTGTGGTTGACGCATCTGGTGTATGTATTTTCATAGTTGATATAATTATTTAGTTGAAGCATTTAGAACATGTACATATACAGCTGGTGTACTTGTGTGGTTGACGCATCTGGTGTATGTATTTTCATAGTTGATATAATTATTTAGTTGAAGCATTTAGAACATGTACATACACAGCTGGTGTACTTGTGTGGTTGAAGCATTTGGTGTATGTATTTTCGTAGTTGATATAATTATTTAGTTGAAGCATTTAGAACATGTACATTCACAGCTGATGTACCTGTGTGGTTGAAGTATTTGGTTATGTATTTTCATAGTTGATATACTTAATTAGTTGAAGCATTTAGAACATGTACATACACAGCTGATGTACTTGTGTAGTTGAAGTATTTGGTTATGTATTTTCGTAGTTGATATAATTATTTAGTTGAAGCATTTAGAACATGTACATACACAGCTGATGTACTTGTGTGGTTGAAGTATTTGGTTATGTATTTTCATAGTTGATACAACTATTTAGTTGAAGCATTTAGAACATGTACATACACAGCTGGTGTACTTGTGTGGTTGAAGCATTTGGTGTATGTATTTTCATAGTTGATACAATTATTTAGTTGAAGCATTTAGAACATGTACATACACAGCTGATGTACTTGTGTGGTTGAAGTATTTGGTTATGTATTTTCATAGTTGATATAATTATTTAGTTGAAGCATTTAGAACATGTACATACACAGCTGATGTACTTGTGTGGTTGAAGTATTTGGTTATGTATTTTCATAGTTGATATAATTATTTAGTTGAAGCATTTAGAACATGTACATACACAGCTGATGTACTTGTGTGGTTGAAGTATTTGGTGTATGTATTTTCGTAGTTGATATAATTATTTAGTTGAAGCATTTAGAACATGTACATACACAGCTGATGTACTTGTGTGGTTGAAGCATTTGGTTATGTATTTTCATAGTTGATATAATTATTTAGTTAAAAGCATTTAGAACATGTACATACACAGCTGATGTACTTGTGTGGTTGAAGTATTTGGTTATGTATTTTCGTAGTTGATATAATTATTTAGTTGAAGCATTTAGAACATGTACATACACAGCTGATGTACTTGTGTGGTTGAAGCATTTGGTTATGTATTTTCATAGTTGATATAATTATTTAGTTGAAGCATTTAGAACATGTATCTACACAGCTGATGTACTTGTTTAGTTGAAGCATTTAGTACATGTATCTACACAGTTGATATACTTGTCTTGCTGAAGTATTTGGTACATGTATCTACATATTTGATGTTCATGCTTGTTGATTTGCCTAGTTGTTCCCACCCCAGTTCTCATTTTGTTGACTTTACCCAGATTTGATCCAGATGAAGCAGAAGACGCTTATTACCCGGGACATCTGGTCCAATTTTCTTGTTTTGTTTTCTAGAGTATTCATACAAATCTATATTTTGTTCGTACTTTGCCTTGGTTTTATCAATTTTGAAATAGAATTACGAATTCGTTATCATGTCGGTATTCCCTCTCGTGCTTGCAAATGTACTAGTGTGGATGAAGTATATATTTATATGTAGATGTAAATCATGTATATATGATAAACAGCACAGGATATGTCAAATGATGACCCTAAATCTGCATCATACAACTGTTCGTCCTAATATGACTCGTCAGTGATGTTAAATATAGCACGCGGAGGATGTCAGACAAATTCACTATCACGTGGTATCTAATTAGCATGCACTATGCACGGAATCCGGTTATTGAAGCGGTGCCTGCGAACCTAGTTAGTCACGTGGTCGTCACAAAATACTACATTAACACTTCCTCAGTGAATTTGTCGGTGTCTCGGTTTTAGAAATTGTTCTAAGAGGTGAGCTCGATACGGACGCTGGGCATGCTTCAAAATTGATGAATAATGGCGTACAGCCTTCTGATGTAGCTGTGCCCAACGGGATTTGTTATCTGCATAGATGATTGATTTCACCAGGTTTAATGAAAGAATACCAATAAAAGAATGATTAGCTGGGAATAAAAATATAGATCGGAAGTGTTGCAACAAGTAAAGCATGAGGCATTAAGGAACCTCCTGATTTACGACAGGTCCGAATTGGTGTGTATTCTGCCGAAGCCAAGAAGCAGTATGCAGCAGGTTAATCTAAGCTAGGTTTCTCCATGTTTGATTTGAGCGCAACGTCCTGGCAACAGACAGGATATGTAAGGACATCAACAGAAAATAACGAAAACAACAGAGAATGTTGACATAATAACAAAACCCTAATTTCAACTCAGCTTCAAAAAAACGATGGCAAAATATTGAGAAAAGCAACAGAGAATACCGACTTAATAGCGAAACTTTAATTCTAACTTAACCTCAATAAAACGATGGCAAAATATTGAGAAAAGCAACAAATAATACCGACATATTAACGAAACCGTAATTATAACTCAAATCGCTAACACGAGTTCAAAATAGAAAAGGTACTGCTTGGAGACCACTGAAAAAGTACAATAATAGGACAGGCATAACAGGACCATGTGTTTCGGAAGATTAAGTGTCTTCTACTTTATTGAGGGTACCCACCATGCAAAACTACTTCAAATTCGGGTTAAGCAACATTCTTCAAACGCTTAAATGAAATCTAGGTTGGTGACAATTCACAACGTAGAAAGAGAGAGAGGGGAAAAAAACAAAAGTAAGGAATTTAATCTCAGGAAAATCTGGACGTATTAGAAAGCTGACATCAGAGACTTATTTGGTCTTTCTGAGGTACCCTAGGGGGAAAACACAGCGGGCCGTATTATCCGCCTACAACGATTGGTGAGATTTCACTTAGTTGTTCATTCTCAGATTCTCAGATATCCTCTAAACAGACAACATTGTAGAAAGTTGTTCATTCTCTACAGGAGGGATCACAATATCCTGTTCAACATGCAACACTGTCCCTTTTGGAAAAGCCTGGCATATTTTGCTCTTGCAATTTTTAATTCAAGTTAAATGATTTTGAATAGACTTTTTTTTGAAAACGTCTACTTATTTTCAGATTTCGAATATAAAGCGTACAGTTGTGAATATGAATAGAAGTAAATAAGATAAGATATGAATATGATTAATAATAATTAATTAATAATAGTAGAAATTAAAGATGTTGATTATGAATCAAAGCTGTTAATTACAAATCAAAGATGTTAATTATAATTCAAAGATGTTAATTATTGATCAAAGATGTCCAATATGTATCAAAGATAATTAACATAAAAAAGATATTAACTCAAAAGCTGGTTGACACAACATATTGAATACAACAGTTTTAGTCTGTCTAGACACATCGAAAACCCCAAAATCAGTTATAATACACAGCCGCTGAAAAGAAGAGGTTGGAATGTCCTTATTAGTATCAACATGCAATCATGCAGTGGGCTTAGCAGGTAGTTTCGTATTTTAAACCTGAAAAAAAATGAAATAAAAATAAAAACAAAACAAAAACATCTCTCTTATGGATGGCGAAAATGTTTGTGATTGAAACCATTGACAACGTCAGGATTGATATGGCGAAGACTTATCCCAATTAATAAATTAATATTAACGCTGGGTCAAATTGCTTACAAATATACGTCGTGGAATGGCATAAAAGCATTGAATCATTTTTATTTGCTATGTTTCGGAAATATTGTCGAAATCAATGTCGGTATTTTTTTTCATCCTGTTGATCGAATATTCGATTTCAATTGAGTGATGTGTTGTAATCCTGGCGAACAAGCTTTATGAAAAAGTAATGCTTGTTCTGAATAGACGTCCGGTCAGGGACCATTATTGTAATATTTCTATATCAAATCGATAAATCTAAATCAATAAGCATTTCAATTAAAAGCAATCAAGCTTTTTGTACTAATATATTTAAACAGGCCATGCGTAACTATAAGTACAGAATGTTTCAGTTCATTAATTATTGAATGACGAGTTTTATAAAAATGATTTGCGTAAAAGGAAATATGCATGTTATATGTTGAATTGTATAGATTGTGAATTTCGATATCTCTATAGATGACGAATGAGTGTGAAACAGGATACCGACGTTAGGGATTCGATAGAATGGATGGCAAATAATAGAATTAAAGCTGTCTGTTGTGCCCTAATGAAATGCTCTACTGGGAAGATGTGCTTGTAAAGAGATCTTGTTTAAACATTATTATTGTATTAGTGGTACAGCTAAAATGGAGTTGAAGCGTTTGTCCGAGCGTAATTACAACGATCATGACATTAGGGCCGCGGGGGCCGAGGGGTTAAGGTGTCCCGACACGTTTTCACTAGTCCTCCACCTCTAGGGTTGCGGGTTCGAAACCCGCGTGGGACAGTTGCCAGGTACTGACTGTAGGCCGGTGGTTTTTCTCCGGGTACTCCATCTTTCCTCCACCTCCATAACCAGGCATGTCCTTAAATGACCCTGGCTGTTAATAGGACGTTAAACAAAATAAACCAAATCAAACCAAACATCACGCCGTTAGTCTTTTCAATCAACATATGTTATATATTTTTTTTTTCAAGCAACAAAACCGGCCATATATAGATTTTGTCAAAGGTTATCATTAAGTAGTGGGTAGAAGTTTTTGAAGTTCATCAGGATAGGATGACATTTTTTAAAATATTTAGATCAGTTAAAACACGTTGGAAACTCTTTGTGACATAACGCAACACGATTCCTACTTTGAGAACGTGACATTTAATATGGTTTGTTCTAGACTTTAATGGTGGGTGCTACCGTTCCGGAACTTCTTTTCATTCTTTACCATAATACACATGTGTTTCACAAGTAAAAGCTTTTAACATACGCAGTGCATACCATCGATTATACATTATTACAAACCTCGTGATAACCATTCTAACAATGAACTAGTTTTAAAAATTGTTGTATGTCGACTTTGAATCTTATCAATAGATATGCGAAGCGGCAAATGGAAATGAAAAAAAAAGTTTGTGATGCTAGATTCTTTATATGTATATCAAGATAAATTGATTTTTACTTAGCAAATACGGAACGCTGTCTGTTTGATAATAAGGGGATAATCACACTATCCATACTGTTTTGATTTTGTTAAAATACAATGAATATTTGCTTCCGTTAAATATATGTGGATTTGGCGAATTTTGATATTTTCATAGGAAAATATAAAACAATCATTGACTTGTTATCTACATAAATGACGCGAAAATGATCGATTAGTTAAAAAAGATATGCTTTAATGATCTGTTATGGTTGAAATAACTCAATTATATCCAAAAAGGTTCATCGGTTGGTTTAAAGATATTTTCGAAAGATTTTTCTATCTTTAACACAAACAGCGATTGAAATCCTTTGTTGACAATTTCGAAATCTTATTCAACGAAAAATTACCAACGGTTAAGGCATCGACAATGTACTCTTTACTTGAAATAGATAGTTTTGAAACCTCGCAATCACAGTTTCAATGGCTGCCTGTGTTTAATATAAGCATCTTTCCAATTTAGCTATATATAGAACATGACGTATGTGGTTGCTCTTCCGGACCATCTGGTCTTTTGTCCCAGTACATTTTCAGTGATTTTCATGTCAATCTTTTGTGAATGTCCTTTGTTCTTGTGGCTAGTGTTTCCTTATCACCACCCTAATTCTCATTATTTGAGAATGTGACCCGCGGATTTGACCTAGATTTGTATGGTGGGTGTCGTCAATAAAATATCAGACGCGTACTCTGTCGGAGCTCCTGGTTTTATTCTCCTTGTACTTTTTCAATGGTCTCCATGTAAATCTATATTTAGAATTACACGATTTTGTTGACTCGTGTGGTGCCATGCTAATTATAGATAATTATGCAACATTTCCAACAACATTCAGAAATCCACGTGTGTATTTAATGAACTGTATTATCTGGCGGAGATGTTGTGAAGTACAAAGTCGGAAAAGATATTCTTTGATCGTTGACACAGAGAATGAATGTGCATAGATGTTATGAAGCACAATTCATTTGCATAGTATTCATTGCCACAGATGACACAATGCAATCTCACATCTGATGGCGAAACAATTATATAAGGACTATAACACAAAGCGTCATCCGAAATTCAAATCACTGGAATTGTATGCAAGACAATGCATTAATGGATCAATAAACGAAACGTTAAGTATCAATGCTTATCTAAAGATGAAATGTGTATGATGATCACACACTTTCTATTTTGTTTGCCGTAGTATAAGTAATTTGAAACAAAGACTACAGATATAATAGCAAAGCTTTCTGATGAATGAATAAGCTAATAAGGTAATAAGCATAATGAATAAGCTGCCACCGCCGAAGTTCACATTTTGAGAATGTGATATAACCCGGATTTTACCTAGATGAGTACTGTGTGTCGTCGAAGAAATAGAAGACGCTTACTTTTCCGGAGTACTTGGCCTTTTTATCTTTGTACTTGTTAAATGGTTAAACAGAACGATTTTCGACATATCGTTATATATATTTCTATGAAGCATATTAATTTAAACTGTTTTTCTTTTCGCTTATCCGACCCAATATTTCATTCATTAAACTTTGCTGAATTGTTGTCTGTGAGCTCGATATTCAAAATAATAATCTACTCAATGAAATTTGGAAAGGCAATCAGGTTATTTTTAGTACGACCATCAATTTCGATTTCATTGCAATAGAGTCCAAGCGGAGCAGTCTTCTAAGGTGTGAAATTTGACCATATTTTGTGACCTTGACGTTTGGATGTTATCCTCAAAACCTAATATTATCATTAACGATAAATAGATTTCTGTAAATACAATAAGATACAGTCACCGGGAAATAAAAATCTTTGACCCGGAATAGTAAGAATGAATGGTTTATTATGTTTTCCCAAATTAAGACATGCATTGAAATAAAATAGATTATGAAATATAATAGAAAATGTAGCTATGGTTGAACTAGGAAAACACACCGACAAGATAACAGTTGATTTGATAAAAGTGGTTTATTTTCATGTTTAAACATTAACGTGACCCAAAATGACCGAATACCTTATATACTATATTGACCTTCTAGCGAAGGTTTCAGATGAGAAATACCATAAATCTATAGTTTCACCTGATTTTCACTAATGTAAACATCTTGCTATGGTACATCGATACCCATGGGTCATGATAGGGCTAGTACACACATTCACAATAGAATCCATTATACTAATTGTTTGCAGGGGAAAGGACGAGAAGGTAACATGTCATAGTGCAAAATGTTTGTCCAAGAAAAGGGTGGAATGTCCACTATGGACACGCCAAAGAGTTTATTGTTTGTCTGAGAACGATCGCAACGTTCGTTACGACAATAGCCATACTATAAACTGTTTGTCCTGGAAAGCTCAAATTGTCAATCACCGTAACAAATCTATCTATTAAAACTCGGAATGTCAAACACAGTTAAAAGTGTTAGTATTAATTGTTTGTCCGGGATAACTCTGAATTTTCACAAAGGTAAAAGTTACCATGTTAAATGTTTATCCGAGACATGATGGAATGAACACTAGGAACAAATTGATTATACCAATTGATTTTAAAGGAGGAAATTGATGTATTCGGAATGAGATATTTGTTCACAAAGTCAATCCTGAATTTGCAGTATGTATCTCAAAACGGTAATATTTTAGATAACTATCCCCTATGTTAATACATGTACCAGTATTCGCGGGAAACATTTTAACTTTATTTAATGACTTTGCGCTATTTTCAAAGCATTGTCTCTTGATGTTTTTTGTGTGTAATTTCTTAATTCTGTGTTCATGTGGTATCCAAATGCGTATTTCTGTACTCCCTAATAATGGTGACTGTTGGCACACTAGCACCACAAGTTTCAAGAGATGGGGGTTTACGTAAATATTTACAATTGAAATAATGAAATTATGGCATTTTTTCATTATTTTAATTGTAAATATTCAATTTCCTTGTACAGTATGAAAACATGTTTGATATCCATTGATATGCGCTCTGGTTCCGTATAACTACCTCAGTTTTTATTTAGAGGACATGGCATTACAAGTATTTAATATTTAGGTTTACGTAGCATTCACTTTGTACATGTTCTGTGATTTTCGTGTAAACAATTAGTGTTTATTTATGTTATGGTATTATTTCATCGATTTTGAGCTTTGATTATGCGTTATTTACACATCGGCTTGTTTTATCGTTATTTGTCAGATACGAAATAATACAGGCAACAAAACTCGGTAAATTATGTTTGTTATATCATAGCCGTATGAAAGTAGCATTATTGTCGAGAAAAGCAAATAAACGTGCTCGATTTTGTTGGGGACGTTATGTAATTATAAAGATCAGAACACCATTATTTTCACACCTCAAGAGACGCGCCAAGCGTTGTGTAAACATCACCCAATAACATTCAATACATTTAATATTACGAAAACTTAATGGACAATATCGTTTACACAATTACATCAGCATATTGAATTTAATTTCATTACAAATGTTCAAATGTCAAAACATTATCAATAATCTGTCTGAAACATATTTAAATCGATTGCCTTTCATCGCACAAAGCTGTAAATGGAAGTACAACAGAAGGTCGTGTTAAGTGGATTTAATCGGTGTAATTGCTGCTTTTCATGACAATCGTTGAAACCCGTGTTTGGAGATATTTGTTTTGAAGTTTCTATGACTTTTCCATGTTGGAACATTCAAGATTTAAAGATGATTTTCTCTGTTACGTATATGTTTTTCATAATGTTATACGTTCTCCTTATTAAAATGATATTTTTCTTCAAACCGACAAATTAAAATCATTATATTTTTCAAATCGAATTATGAAAATAGCACCGCTGAAATATAAGACGCCCATTTTTCCAGAGCGCCTGGTCTTATTCTTCGTGTACTGTCTAATAATGAACTCATAATCTTACAGACAAAGTCTCTTATGATAGATTTACTGGTTTGGGAAATGTCACCTGGCAAGGCTCTGACTTTATTAACCTGGTCGTGTGACATACAGACATGTCCCGTGCATGTGTTGACACATAAATTATTCAATATTTGCTTGACATACAAACGCTTGGATAACAGCTTAAGCCCGCCATTTATGTGCTGGCAGGGAACAGTCAATGTGTATAACTGAAAGTATTGATTTTAATTTTGTTTGTTTGAAATGTCTGTCTAATGTTTACACTTATCGAGTACATCTTCCATTTACTACACAGTGTTGAAACCAAGTAGACAACGGAGGAGTCTCAATGTCTGATCGGGATAGGAGAGTTGAAATATCACTGTTGTTTAATTTCATAATTGTCATAAAAAGGATCATGAAACATCATTGTATACTCAAATGAGTTACAACGTGGCATGCTGGTAACGGCAAACGTCCGGGACAAAAGTCCACAAGCAGTGACCTCCATCAGGAAGCTGAAATGACTTCAGCAAAGATGTTAGCAACTTTCATACAAATAGAGTCACAATATGCAGATAAAGTAGATCTAAACTGAATTATTGAGATTATCCTATGACCTTTGACCTTCCCCTAAGACTGGTTCCTATGATCATGTCGTTACGAGTTCGTCTGTCACCAAAATATACATACAATGTATCTTATTTTAGAATCCAGAAAAATATATTTGAAAATTCAAAGATAATAAACAGAAATCATTGTAACAAACAAATCGTAAGTAATGTAACATAAGCATTATAACAATATCCTAGTTACCGTATTTGCATCAGTAACACGTTAGCTGCCATTTTTGTTTGAGTTGGCTGCCAAATTTTCAGCCTACATTTCTACTACGAAAGCATGTATGTGCAAAAGGACCTAAAACCAATTAAAAAGATGTAAATAGATAAATATAAGGGACAAGTAACCGATACGACTCTTGGTTTTGTAAATTTTTCGAACCTACATTCAATTACCAATTGGAAGGAAGCATGGGCTTCAAGTTCAATTTCAATTTCAACATATTTTATTGACTGATGTTATATCAATATAGGATTGGACATCAGGCAGAGCCTATATAAGTCCTCTCCTTACATAAAACAGGTAAACAAACTTAAACATATTTACATAGAACCAATATGGATAATACAATGAGAAGGGAGGTATCTTCTTAGATTGTTCTGATTCTTATATGATTAGAAGAAAGAAACTTCTTAAAAGATGATTGAATTGTTGTGAAATGTATATGTATGCCTATTTGGTCAAATTGAGTTTATTCCCCCAACGGCTACAGGCCGACAGTCCATATGTATATAACATAATAGCCATACACTGATGGGCTTCACGTCTTATGCATGACGTAGTGTTTTGTCATGATCGTTTAAATGTTTGACGTAGTGTTTTGACATGATCGTTTAAATGTTTGACGTAGTGTTTTGACATGATCGTTTAAATGTTTGACGTAGTGTTTTGTCATGATCGTTTGAATGTTTGACGTAGTGTTTTGTCATGATCGTTTAAATGTTTGACGTAGTGTTTTGTCATGATCGTTTGAATGTTTGACGTAGTGTTTTGGCATGATCGTTTGAAGGAAGTTTAGGTTTTTATCATGGCCACCAAGGTGAACAACAAAACATTGATATCAAACAATAGATTATCTAAATAACAACAAACGAAATATAATCATACAAATATAGATTTCACAAAAGAAGTGTTAGATGAAGATGAAAAAGATTCCCGGATTCAAACAGATTTTATTGTCCAAAATAACAAATGGATGAGAGACAAGTTCTTACAGCTTACGCGGTGTTCCAAATTTAGGATTCGTTGAGAACTATGAAACATTTCCCCCAAATATAGAACACATCCTACTATACAAAGTCGCTCAATAGTGTTGGTACACAACAACCCGCCTGAACTGGTCGCCATTTATATATGAGATTTTTTTTTTTTTTGATAAAAACTGTGTTTTTAGGATAATATAAGCTTTTGTACTATAAGTAGGACGTAACACGGAATCGAAGTAGGTTGCGTGACAGCTGCTCTTATTTGCATACTATTTATAGAATTAAAACACGACTCGACTATCGTTGACCTCATTTCAAAAATGAAACCAAAAAAGCTACCAAGGGAATAGATGGGATGTTACATTATTTGTACGTTAGGATTAAATTCCAACTAAATATACAACTGTGGTTTACTATATTGATTAGTAACTTTTGTCTGCTGTCAAGGATGGAATAGATAATTAACCTAATTAACTAATAACTTAAAGTGTGATGTTAAACATTATATGGCAGAACTAATCAAGGGAGAACAATTTTCCAAATCGATATTTTTCATACTGTACTTATTTAAAAATTCAAATTTCTCAAGTTAACTGCCGTTAGGTGACTCATACTAAACTTTATTTGGATTTTAATATTTAGATCCAGGTAGCTCCACACTTTTGGGGAAAATCTATGTCATTTTTTTCTAAATAATTCTATTTTCTTGATTTTTTCACCTTAATTTCAAATTCGGGAAGAAAAATGATGTTCTCGACCTTTTTTGAGATATTTGAGTTAAACAAAAGCACCAACTGAAACAGCTTCGAAACACGTACTGCATTTCGCAAAAGATAGAAAATGTGGCCCGTGTGAACGAAAATTCCATTTCTTAGAAAGTTATTCTCGATGACCAGATATCTGCTGTAGCGGTAGATGTCCCGTATGCTGTTTCCATTTTCATGAATTTAATCAAACATCGTTGACTTATCTTTTTTTAAATTGGTCGATCTAGATGATTTTCATCCTTATACATCTTGTAAAATTAGTATTACTAATATTTATGATTTTCTTATTCAAGTGTGAACAGGTTACCGTGAACAAACCTGTGTTTTGACAGACATGCACAACGTTCAACGCTGTGCTGCGAATTTCAAAAAATGGACCCACCTTAATCTAAACATGTTGAGTAAGACAGACACAGCTTTGTGGATAACTTCCCTTTAGAATGCCTTTCGGTACTTAGTCAACAGTCAATATGAAATATAACGATTATTACAACTATACATGGGTGTTATTTAACTCCCCAGACATGAAATATTCATTTAAAGTGTTGAATAACAAATAGGATATACCACACGTGTAATAAACTCTAAACGTGTTTTGATTGATTGATACAGTGACCTTCAACCGGGACTATTTTTTTCATGACGTGGTTCAATGTGTGTTGATTGGCTAACAGTTGAAGCCGTTTAATGAGGTCCCGGAAATGATAACGCAAAAGAAGTAATTCGCAGTTGTTTATGTCATATAAAAACATATGCAGAGATTTCTTTCAATTTATTGGTTTTGAAAATAATAAAGTTGCCTATTATATGTTATGATTTGTAATTAATTATAATATTTCCATATATTTTCGAAAATTGTCAGTTTTGCATAATAATTAGCGTTATTTCACTCTAGGTCATATCCTGAACAACCCACCTGATTCATCCTCAGAATAGCTTTTCTTTTGTGGTAGAAACAGGTCACACAAACTCGTGATTGTCGTACAGGTATATGGCATTTCTTTCACTCTCGTAAGTTATATTTTCCAAAATTACAAAATACACCCGCTCAAGTTCTTTTTTGGTACTTTTGAAAAATACCCTAAATCGAGTGAAAGAAATACCACATACAACAACCACTCGATGTATGACCTCTATTTTTACAACGGTTGTAGAGGCTATATCAGCTTATACTAATCTCTTATGTTGGTCAAAAAGGAAGCTCACAATGATTTGACCGCGGGACGAAACTGGAGTATTCTGAGAAAACCCCACGTGGGCGGACAATTGGTTCCCATAACATTTCACGCCCGATCGGGAAATCGAATTCCAGACTGCCGATAACAGCTGAAGGCGTAGCCACTGTGCCACTAGACCGTTGCACAGATTCCATCAGTTTAACAGTCGATCATAATTCTGTGTAAATCTGACAGTAGACCGCTGTGATAACACTTTGTCTATCATCGCTGGCTAGTGACAGTCAGATTGGGATTGACAGCTACTGCAGATAATTTCCTTGTGTACATAAAAGTGATATAGTTCCCAAGAGTCTTTCCCGGGAAACTTTTCTGTTGAGTTTTTTTTTATTAGCCTTTAACATAAATGGCTTACTTCATATCTAAATGCTATCAGTCCCTGTGAGTCTTATCAATTTCATAGTCTCTAATTTCCCTAAGTAGTTGTTATGTGGAACGTTTTACTAGAACACAGAAGATAAAAAGATTAATGAAAAATAAATAAATAAATATAAAATAAATACCTAGATAAATGAATAAATAAGTGAAGAGAACACCAACAAACTAAAAATAGTTAAAAAGACGGCAAAATGAACACAAATATACAGATTTACATACTGACTATGTACAAGGATACTAAGACCAGGTGCTCTTGAAGTGAAAGCGTCCTCCGCTTCATAACTGCATTATGCTGATGTTTAGAGCTCCAAGATAAGTATTAGAGATATCACAGTGAATTACTTGTGTGGATTAAATACTACATCATACAGCTGTTTCGTCACTCAAGGCCTCGTCAGGGATGCCTAGGGAACAAACAAATCTGAATATGGGCGTAAACAGATATTCAAATATGGAAGGTTGTGTACTTATACATCCTTATTTGGAAATGAGGAATGAACAAAATTGTGGAAATATGGTCGCAAGGAAAATAGAAATTCATGTGACACTTAATAACGAAACTATCCCCGTTTCCTTGCCATAACATGCCAAATAAAAAAAAACTCACATCGTCTTAACCGGCCGTCCTCATATACATTTTGTACATGTATATGTGAACTTAGTTTGAACATATTTTAGTGTATCATAAATATAAAGCTCTTTCCCAAAAACAGTATGCAACACAAATATTAACACAAAATAACATTAGAATTTACATAAAGTGATTTTATTTTTGAAAATGTGAGTTTAAGAAGAGTAGAGATAGGGTGATAATTAGAGGGAAATGGAGGGAGAGAATGTAGAAGTCTTCTTCATTTACAATTTATTTTACAATTTTTGAAGAATAACTGCAACATTTTTGACAAGAAAATTTTATAGTATTGTTTTTAGACAGAGTGAGTGATCTTTCTCGACTCAGCTGACATTTGTTGACATTACACTATTCCATACTTTCAGCTATTCAATGTTCATCATATCTTATGTCATGATTTGCTTTCATCGTTGTCTTTCCTTTCCTTCTGATATATCCGTTTCACAAATGCCATATGAATCGAGAAAGATCAAAGACGCTGTCCTTAGTTATATATACATATATATCATTGAGGGGACATATTTGATTAAAGGAAGAGAAAGAGAGCTGATAGGGAGGGAGTGATAGAGGGAGAGGAATAGTGCGGAGGGAGATACAGAAATCAAAATCTGTTTGTATCACGAATATATTGCTGAGTGTGCAGCCATATTTTTTCGTTTTCTTCCTTTGTTATATCATGACTTATTATTAATATTAGTTACCATTTTACTCTAAGATCTACATACTTGTTACAATTAAAGAAGAAATGGTAAGCATTTTCTATATAGTGTCCACATTGACAAATTTAAATCAATAAAATTAGCACGAAATAAGTCGTCATTTAGAGTACTCGATCTACATCTTAATCTGGCATGCAAAATATTAGTTTTCCTGTCACCAATCAAATAATAAATAGGAATATGTATGTCATTAAACTTACGTAGAGTGTGTTTAAATACTGTGACTGACATGCTCTGTCTTATGTTAGGTTCTAAGTTGTTCCAAAGTCGAATAGTAGAGGGGGGAAAGAAGTGTTAGTAAGATGAAGTCGAAAATTAGGTAAACAGTAGTTGTTAGTATTACAGAGGTTATATTGTATATTTTATATGTGAACTATGATGTTATTTTTTACTTGATCTAGTGTGTGTGGAAATATAGTCACGCTTTGCTGTAATGTTTTCTTCTGTAGTATTTAAAGAAACATCAATGACGAAAGATTCATTAATCAATTATAACAATATGTTTATGAAATGTAGGGGAAAATATTTTCTTTCTATTTTCTAGTTTTTATGAATTATTAAGCATATTTTAAAAGGGTCGATTTCAAGCGTTTCTTTTTGGAATAAATATTACGTTTTCAAAGGTGACACAGCTGTACGAGAAAAATCCATACTTACATAGTTAACATGCCAAACGATTCCTGAATGTATACAGGTAAATTTTTAATGTTCCCGCATGACATATCTAGAAAAAATACATCAAAAGCACCTGCATCAATGACAACGCAATTAACCAATCAAAAAGCTTGATACAAAAACACATTGGTCTGTAGTATAAATTCTTGACAAGGAATTTTACAACAAACATATTAAATTACGGTGTTCATTGACAAAGGTCAAAGGTGATATTTTGACCCCTTTCAAAGTAAAAAAGCGCTGATGAACAAGATATATCTGCAACCCCTGGGCAGATGATTCTTGATGAAGGCGTGGGGGTTGATCTATGTCAGACCCCACACATTCGGGTTTCATTTCTAAATGGAAATATTTTGTTAAAGTACATTGTGTTGAAATGATTTACGTTTTGAAGCTTAACTACAATAAAAGGTGTATTCATTATAAACCGCTACTTAATTACTTTGATAACAATAGAAAAGAACAAAGCCATCGATTTACCATTGTTCCTTACATAACAAATTTCTAGTCCAACGAATAAAAAACAATTCAAATGCAGAAAAAAAATTGCGTCGTCCTGTTGCTGGTAGAGTTGTCTGACACAAAATCGAAGCCAACTTTTTAATGTATCGGCGACGCCAGCCGTTAATGGACTATACACATACTTTGTTATTCAGCATAGCTTTTAGTTATTAATGTCCATCAATGGTGCTTGGAATATTGACTAACACATTGATCAGATAAAGTGTGTTAGATTACAAGGATTTCGATTAATTTAAAAAATGCATATGTTTAAGACAACGGTAATTACCTAGATTGGACCGGAATCGGAAATCCATTGTGTACTAAATAGCTGTCATGGATTAATTATTTATCTTGTGTCAATACAAACATTATGATATGTTTTATGATTTATGACCGTATATAGTTTTGGTGAAATGTTGTATGCAAAAAAATTGTCATGCACTTGTTGAACTTCAAAGCACGAAATGACCTTTTGGTGAAGTCATACTTCGTGACCCGGATGTCAAATTTGTGAAGGGCTATTTGCAAACGATTGATTTTGAGAGTGCTTCGTTTTAAATATATCTGCTAATAGTTCAATTAATCAGAAACGGACGTTCATAAAAAAGATTAGTTAGCATGACTTCGCATTAAATAATCAGATAAGCATACATTTCACAGTAAGTCTATATAATTAATAGGTTTAAGATGAAGAGGGCTCGCCCCATTTGCGTGTTTCATTATTTACATATAATAACGCTAAAAATCATTAAATAAATATTCTTATTATTCAATTTTGCCCTAGCAAGGTCCATGCTTTATAAGTTTCTTTAACAAATTCTTTCAATGAAAATTTAGTTGCATGATTCATCCAGCCAACCAAACCCGACGTAAGAAACACGTGATTTTGAGTTTATTCTCAGAGAGTATCACACATATCCTTTAAAAGACAGTTTAAAGAATATTCAACATTAATAACTGTATGAAACATCAATACCAATCATCATGATCTCATTTGAAAATATTCTATTTCTTTGAGCAGTATAAAGTCAGACATATTCAATTTTCGTTGATATACATAGTGGGTCCGTTGCCATCGCCCTAGTTCTCATTTTCAGAATGTAACTGAAACATGTATTAACATTAGTGGGTGTCGTCGATGAAGGAAAGGACGCTTTCCCTACTGGAACGCATTGTTGCATTAGCCATATGATTTTACAAGTGTTCATTTTTGGCTCTAGTTTTATCAGTTTTTTTGCGGTTTCATAATAATTTCGACACTTTCTGTAATTGGTCTAAGGGCCAAATAATATGTTGTTTATATCTAAAACATGTTTTATTTAATATCAGTTTATGTATGCATATACATATTAATAGCAACCTTACACCAGACGAGCGTAACGCAATACCAGGGACATTAACTCAGTACCAGTTGATGCATCATGCCTGGAACGATATAACAGCCGCACGAGAGAGACACATGTACCAATATTCTAATTGTATCCTGGGCAGGGTTCATATTCTGTAACCGGTTTCCAGTAACACGATAAAACGTCGGCATGAAGTCCATAAACTTCCATTCGCTGAATGGAGCTTAACGTCCCAACACAAACGTAAAATTAGAATACCCCCAGTGGGCTGGGTAGGCGACAATAACATTACCTGGGTAAATCAATAGGATAGAATTATTTTATGTTTACTAACACGAGATCTGCGTGTTAATAGCCAAAGCACAATAAAAACTCAATTTCAATTACATCATTCTGGAAATAGCTGGATGTAAAGGAAGCAGATACTATGATTCAAATATCCAGTGACAGTTTAAAATGGGCTATTTTGTTACGGTGTATTTGCTTTTATCGAAGTAAATCATCACTAAAGACCTTAAATAATATAATTTAAATTCAATGATAAAATATCTATTCTACCATGTTTGCTATGCAACGCCAGTTTTGATTGGTTGAAAAGCATGTATTATTTTCCAATAATACACGCTCGTGGTAATAAATTATTGGACTTTTGTAAAAATAATAATATGTATATAGCAAATGGAAGAATTGGGTATGATCGACTACATGGGAAGAACACGTGTCATGACTCCTCATTAATCGATTATTTGCTGCTCACCTCTGATTTGTTTCAAGTAGTAAAAAACTTTAAAGTACTTGATTTTAACCCGGTATTGTCCGATGTACATAACAGAATAGAATTTGAATTTAACATGCAACTCGAACAGGATAACAATAAATATGATAATTCAAATGATAAAAACAGTAGCTATGTGAAATGGAAGGAAGAACTGAAAAATGATTTTACTAATTTCATAGCAACTGATGAAGGTAACCAATTTGCCGAGCTAGAAGAATATGTAAAAACCCTTAAAACTAAACAACCAGATTTGGTAACAGGTGCAGAAATTGATAATGTTTCTAAAAGTATTAGTGCTTTATTCACTACCGCTGCTAACATGTCATTTGGACGTAAACCTGTACACAAAGTCAGAAGAAATGATAATAATAAACCATGGTTTACGGCTAATTGTAGAAAACTTCGGAAAGAATTTCATACTGCCAAACAAAATTATAGCAGAATTAAAAATTTTGCGAATAAAAACGAACTAAAAAGGAGAAGTCGTATTTATAGAAAAGCATTAAATAAAGAATATAAAAAGTATACATTTAATATGGAGAATAAATTAAGAGACTCTGTAAAAAACAATCCAAAGTTTTTATGGGATATGCTAAATAAGGTCTCAGGCCAATCAAAAACGTGTCAAAGTAAAATACCGATAAATGAACTTTACGATTATTTCAAAAAATTGAACTCGGCCAATTATGAAGATGATAATATTGATATTACTTTCTTAGATGATGAGGATGATTTCACTGAAGACCTTAATTCAGAAATTACTGCAGCGGAAATAATAAACGCTATAGAAAATCTTAAAAATAATAAAGCTAGTGGAATTGACGAAATACGAAATGAATACATAAAAAGTACTATAGACATATGTTTGCCTCTATATACAGACCTATTTAATATAATTCTTAATACTGGAAGAGTGCCTCAGGAATGGACTGTAGGTATAATTAAACCAATATATAAGAACAAAGGAGACCCTAGGGACCCAGATAATTATCGAGCGATAACACTTGTATCTTGTTTGGGAAAGGTATTTACCTCTATAGTTAATGATAGATTAACCAAATTGGCCGATAAAATCAATCTAGTGTCATCCGCCCAAGCCGGATTCCGAAAGGGATATTCTACCACCGAAAATATTTTCATATTACATTCATTAATTTCTTTATATTTCTCGAAGGGTAAAAAACTATATTGCTCCTTCATTGATTTTAAAAAGGCGTTCGACACTGTGTGGAGAGCGGGGTTATGGAGAAAACTTCAGAATAGTAGAATAACGGGGAAAATATTCAAGGTCATTTATAATCTTTATCAAAATACAAAATCTTGTGTAATTAACGGTAATGACAAGTCTGATTTCTTCATGTGTGATGTCGGGGTAAAACAAGGGGAAAATTTGTCACCATTTTTGTTTTCCTTGTTTCTTAATGATTTAGAAACTTTTCTTGACCAACATAATGTTCCGTTTTTGAATGATGTATATACACTAAGTGAACAAAACCTGGATTTGTATGTAAAACTGTTTGTTATATTATATGCTGATGATACTGTTCTTATGGCTGAAACACCAGATGGGTTACAGAATGCATTAAACGAATTTCAAAACTATTGTGATGAATGGAAACTTTCGGTTAACACGCAAAACACAAAAGTAATAATATTTGAAAAAAGAAAAAGTCGAAGAAACGTCAACTTTTTATTCAATAATGAGAGTTTAGATATACAAGACTCCTATACATATCTTGGATTAATGTTAAATTATAATGGTGTTTTCACAAAAGCCAGAAGTAAATTATTCGAACAAGCAAAGAAAGCCATGTACGCATTGTATACAAAAATTAGAAATATTTCATTACCGATAGATCTGCAGTTAAAGCTATTTGATGCACTTGTTATGCCAATTTTGTTATATGCATGTGAAATCTGGGGCTACGAAAATACTAAGATTATTGAAAAAATACACTTACAGTTTTGTAAAAGGATTTTAAATGTTCGCACAAGTACGCCAAATTATATGGTATATGGTGAATTGGGTAGGTACCCTTTAGAAATTGAAATAAAAACAAGAATGATTATGTTTTGGCATAAACTCATAACAGGCGAAATGAAATTATCTACTACAATGTATAAATTAATGTACAAGTTACATCAGGATTCAGTATTTAGTTCTAGATGGTTATTATATATACGAGACATATTGAACAATACTGGTTTTAATGATATATGGTTACTTCAACATTCTTGTACAAGTAATAGAGAATATCTTAAAATAATCATTAAACAAAGACTTCAAGATCAATTTGTTCAAAAATGGTTTAATGAAATTGATAGCTCCTCGCGAGGACAAGTATATTCTTTGTATAAATCTCAGTTTAATTTTGAACCATACCTATTGAAATTGAATCATAACGACCGAAGATATTTGTGTAAATTTAGAACTTCTAATTTAAAATTTCCTATAGAGACAGGGAGATGGAATAACGTTCCTCGCGAGGAAAGGTTATGTCCTCTCTGTACAAACTGTGTTGGTGATGAGTACCACTATCTATATGTCTGTAAAAATGATTCTGTTGTAGCACTACGAGCAATTTATATACCAAAATATTATTATATTAATCCTAATTGTGACAAAATGAAAGGAATGTTCTCTATATGTAATTCAGGTTTGTTAAGTAAAGTAAGTCGTTTTATCCAGAGTAATTAAGCTTTTAAGTATGTAAAGAACATTAGAATAATTCATGATTTGTATGATTTATCTTGATTTGTCTATTGATTACTTTGTCCATCCAATAGTTCTCTTTTTCCCCTTTATGACCTCTTGTTACATATGTATATATGTCATGAGTGAACCAATAAAATCTTGTAAATCTTGTATCTTGAGTTACGGCTGTTTCAATTTTATATATCTAATATTCACTTGCTTCATATAAGGGTACTGTAGCCGAGCGGGCTAATGGGTTAGTCTTTCAATAATTTTTTATCACGACGCGAGTTCGAATCCTACGGAGGCCCACTTTTTTTTTTTTTTTTTTTTTATCCTTTTTTATTAAATTTTCAAAATCAATGCCATATGATAGTTGCTCTTGATCGTAGTACTGTAGTGCCTGTAAAGAAATGTATATTTCGTCATTAAATAATGCAATATTTATAAATTACAAGGGTTCCCGGGGTTTATTAGAAAGAGGTCGATCTCAGAACTAAACAGTACATGGTAGAATAGAAATAATCAACTTTGACACGTGTATTGTTGCAGGATATACAACTCGGACTCGGATATTTTGCAATTTTAATTAATAACTCAGGCCTGCGGCCTTCGTTATTAATTCAATTGCAAAATATCCTCGTCCTCGTTGTATATCCTGCAACAATACACGAATCATCGTTAATTATTTCTTAAATAATCCGTTACCCTACTACCGGGCCAATACTATCATATTACCCAGTTACCACTAATCCGTTGTCCTACTACCGGGCCAATACTATCATATTACCCAGTTACCACTAATCCGTTGTCCTACTACCGGGCCAATACTATCATATTACCCAGTTACCACTAATCCGTTGTCCTACTACCGGGCCAATACTATCATATTACCCAGTTACCACTAATCCGTTGTCCTACTACCTGACCAATACTATCATATTACCCAGTTACCACTAATCCGTTGTCCTACTACCGGGCCAATACTATCATATTACCCAGTTACCACTAATCCGTTGTCCTACTACCGGGCCAATACTATCATATTACCCAGTTACCACTAATCCGTTGTCCTACTACCGGGCCAATACTATCATATTACCCAGTTACCACTAATCCGTTGTCCTACTACCGGGCCAATACTATCATATTACCCAGTTACCACTAATCCGTTACCCTACTACCTGACCAATACTATCATATTACCCAGTTACCACTAATCCGTTGTCCTACTACCGGGCCAATACTATCATATTACCCAGTTACCACTAATCCGTTGTCCTACTACCGGGCCAATACTATCATATTACCCAGTTACCACTAATCCGTTGTCCTACTACCGGGCCAATACTATCATATTACCCAGTTACCACTAATCCGTTGTCCTACTACCGGGCCAATACTATCATATTACCCAGTTACCACTAATCCGTTGTCCTACTACCGGGCCAATACTATCATATTACCCAGTTACCACTAATCCGTTGTCCTACTACCGGGCCAATACTATCATATTACCCAGTTACCACTAATCCGTTGTCCTACTACCGGACCAATACTATCATATTACCCAGTTACCACTAATCCGTTGTCCTACTACCTGACCACCAGTAGCTTCCTATCGTTGTCTTTTTTTTATTTGATGTCCTTTAGATGTTGATATCATTGTAATTCTTTTGTTTTGATACCTTTTTCTTCCGGTTAAAATCTGAGGTTTTTTTTTGTGTCTTTAAGACCCTTTTTGTGATATGCGGTTTGTCGTCTTTAAGATACTATTGTTTTATTTCCATTGTTTTAATGTCCCAGATCTCCTATTGTTTTATTTCCATTGTTTTGATGTCCCAGATCTCCTATTGTTTTATTTCCATTGTTTTGATGTCCCAGATCTCCTATTGTTTTATTTCCATTGTTTTGATGTCCCAGATCTCCTATTGTTTTATTTCCATTGTTTTGATGTCCCAGATTTCCTATTGTTTTATTTCCATTGTTTTGATGTCCCAGATTTCCTATTGTTTTATTTCCATTGTTTTGATGTCCCAGATCTCCTATTGTTTTATTTCCATTGTTTTGATGTCCCAGATCTCCTATTGTTTTATTTCCATTGTTTTGATGTCCCAGATTTCCTATTGTTTTATTTCCATTGTTTTGATGTCCCAGATCTCCTATTGTTTTATTTCCATTGTTTTGATGTCCCAGATCTCCTATTGTTTTATTTCCATTGTTTTGATGTCCCAGATTTCCTATTGTTTTATTTCCATTGATTTGATGTCCCAGATTTCCTATTGTTTTATTTCCATTGTTTTGATGTCCCAGATTTCCTACTGTTTTATTTCCATTGTTTTGATGTCCCAGATTTCCTACTGTTTTATTTCCATTGTTTTGATGTCCCAGATCTCCTATTGTTTTATTTCCATTGTTTTGATGTCCCAGATTTCCTATTGTTTTATTTCCATTGTTTTGATGTCCCAGATCTCCTATTGTTTTATTTCCATTGTTTTAATGTCCCTAGATTTCCTATTGTTTTATTTCCATTGGTTTGATGTCCCAGATCTCCTATTGTTTTATTTCCATTGTTTTGATGTCCCAGATTTCCTATTCTGTTGTTGATTTGTTGAGTTTACGATTTCTCGATTTTTGTTATTTTCGTTTTTGACAAACTGTTCTTAATCAAGGGCGTAACGTAGAGCTTATAGCAAAACTCTAGAACCTCGACTTCAATCGGAGTGCCTTCGATGTAAACCTAATGAAACATGTCAAACGCATGCTCAGTGACTTTTATTCGTATAGAAGTGCAAAACCATAAACAACGCAGAAATCGTCGAACCGGAACAAGATATCATCAGTTATAATCCGAATGACTGACTTTGAGATACATCAATTATTACCATTTATTTCAACAAACAATGCGTTCAGATATCGAACCGCGACAGGAACAAACAAGCTCGTAGAGAACGTCCCACTTGTTGGCCCCCAAGTTGATCTATTATGGCGGCAAGTGAAAAATGTCAAGATGAGTGACAACAAAATTTTACTTCTTAACCTTTTAGGCATTTTCCGAAAAGCTGTACAATTATTAAATTTACATACATTCATTTAGTGGGCAGTTCCAATAAAGAGAATACATTGTTGACTTGATAGATGTGTATTAAGTTTCAAATTGATAATGACGTTCCATAGCTGATGGGGGCAATGGCGGGATTTTTTATAGTGTGATCACACTGAAGTGTACAATAACCTGAGCAAGATTTCTTGGTACCCGATCGTTCTCATATGTGACCGAAGACAGATTAATTGATATATAGCAACTACATTAATTGATAAAACAAAAATACGGTAAATCAACATTGTAAAAGCACTAGCGGAATGATGGATGACGACCCTTTAAAGATATTTGGGCTTATTTTCCTGAGTGGCAAAACAGCTTTTTATTTAAGCAATATTTGTAGAGGATAATTAAGGATAATTCAATAGTATAAATGGAGTCAGCCAGGGTCATCAAATACGTCATCATGTATTTATATTCAAATATATTTTATTTGAAATCGATGATGCTTCTTTATTACATTATCAAAGTAAATATTTAAGTAATTTAGTCACTAAATATTCTGATCATAAAATGTATTGATTTTTTTTTGAAAGAAGAAAAATGACGTCATGATCATTTTAGTTCAAAACAACATCTGGTGAATTTCATTTTAAAGGATCTATTGAGTTAAACGACTATTGAGTCTGGGCTGAAACATATTCATTTAAGTAGCATATAAGTCTACAATTTTGAACATGCATAATTTGATTTCAGTTTGAAAAATTTTGATAATTTTAACAATTCAATTCATAAAAAGTGTTTCAAACTCTAACAAGGTTTTATAAAGCAGTGAAATAATGACCTGGGAAAATGTATGCAAGATATTATCTATTGACTCTTAATGAGCGTGGAGAGTATCTGGGAAATCCCGACTAGTGATTATTGTTTCTGTTGCTATTCATTGCAAAAGCAAACAAAGGAAAAACATAGAAGAATTGATTCGTCTTCGCAGTTGTTTAAATAGTCATTAGCATCTCAACGTATCGAACAAACTTAACAATTTAAGAACATGTATTTTTTGCTTTGAGTCCATTCAAGCTAGCTTGTTCAAACAACTGTTTTCAATATAGATTGTGTTCCGCCTACTTTTATAGCCGTCATAAATGAAAGGTATACGATTTCGGTTTCTTTGTCACATGACCCTATCACGTGATTAAATGTATCCGAAGACATATTTATAGATGTGTCGTCAGGTGGGGCAGTACTAACTCTCTCTTTTCATCAAGGCGATCACTGTGGATTCGATTTCCTAATTAGAAGTGAAAAGGTTTGGAGTCACCTGCCCGACCTTATGGACTTACAATAAGATCCCTCACTCTCTTCCGTCCATACCAACAAAAGTGATTGATATAAGTTGATACCGCTAACTAACACTTGTAAATCCTATAGCCATTTAACCATATTTTTAAAGAGGCTTACCCGCAGACGGACCGGTAAACGGCACATCTCCGATCACTAAATAAACTTCAGTACACGTTTCTATGTGACAAAATTAGAGGCTTTCCGACTTTATTTCTTGAAAACAATTACAGAATATGTATTTAAAAGACTTTTTAAAACTTAACCTGAGAGGGAAATGTATGGAATATAACGGCAAATCTTCTTTGTAAATCGCCGCTGCCTTTGAAGTTATCACTGTGCGGCACTGTGCACGTGCTTGTTGCTTTGATGTGTCAATCAAATTAGACTCCACTTTATAGCGGGGACTTATTGCGGGTTGCGATTAAATAAATAATATTTAAAAAATGAGGTTTTAATATCACTTTTCAGCGTTTTATAAGGAAAATAAAATGAAAAACTCAACAATCTGTCCTGTGTAAAAAATCTTTTTCTGTTAGCCAATTTTTCTGATCTCTCTGCGGGCAAGCCTCTTTAAATTATGATACACTGTACACAGTTTTATCTGTGATACCGATTTCCCGGTTATTTACAACTGTTCGTGTTCGTCTTAGAGACAATTTGTTACTGAATATACCAAAGAAAGACTACTTCTATAAATGTTATAAGTTACTAACGAGAACTCATTTCATATCAAGCGTTTACAGGATTTCATATATTTTTCAGTTTAAGAATTTCTTGTGTCGTTTACATCTCCGCGTTCGAGATAAAATCCCTATTTTCTTGTTGATAATGCGCTTTCAATCCCACAAATATTACACTGTGTGCATGGTTATGTTTTTTTTCCTGATATGTTCATTGTCACCAGTCCGGTTATCATTCGGAACAGCACCATACATGGTTTTTTCCCCATAAAAGCTGAAGACGTTTTCTCTTCCGAAACACCTGGTCCTATACTCCATATGGTTTTCCAGAGGTGTCCCCAGTATAAAGATAGCCTTTGTTTTAGTTTGCCGTCGTTCTGTTGACTCTAACATATATTTCCGTTTTCCTTCGCGTGTTGCTATCTTTATAGTGCTGTTCATATAGTATGATGTTGTATAAAATCAACAGAGAATACTAACTTAATAAAAATTATCATAATTTTCCCGCAAGTATGATTAAAAATCAAGATTTGCATGGAGACTCTTTAAAAGAAGAATCAGACCAGGTGTCCCGAAAAAGTAAGCGTCTTCTGCTTCATCGACGACACCGGGAATATAAATTGAGGTCGTATCCCGGTTAATTGGTGCTCTCAAACTGAGAACAAGGGTAGTGATAACGGAACCACTATGATATTAACAACTGTAAAATATGTCTGAAATCATATACACAAGGAAATAGAATATTTCTAAATGAAACTATGTGATCGTTTAAATACAATGTGATTGTTTAAAGAAAATGTAATCGTCTAAAAATGTGATCGGTTAAAGACAGTGTGATGGGTTAAAGACAATGTGATCGGTTAAAGACAATGTGATCGTCTAAAACCAATGTGATCACCTTTAGATAAGTATTTAGTAGACGGTACAATGTATACAAAGGTACTTCCAAAAAAAATCTACGTTAAATAACATCCGATAGCTGTTTCATCCTTCTAGCATTCTATTCTAAGACTAGCTAGTGATGTCAGAAACTAATCATATAAAATCCAGAAGTAAAGTGGTTCTTCACATTTGTTGCAACAAAATATATTCAAGTCCTTATATAATTAAATACAATTCTATATTTTGTCTCGTTTGTAGGTGTTATTGCAAACACGTGTCTGAATGTATCGACGTGCGTGAACGAAACCGAGTTAAGAACGGTCTTCCTGAATGATACCAACATAACTACTACTCTACACTGGCGGTATATTGACAGTCGAGAGTTATTCCAGGTAGCTCGTACAGGTAAATATCACCTTAAACGAATTTACTAACATGCTATCCGTTTGATCGTTAAACTCTGAAATGACATAATTTGTGCTTTTTTATGAGCGTATCGACGCTGGTTTGAACAAGCACTATACTCGTCAGCTGAAAGGCTGAATAGCGGACGTAAAACCCATTAAATAAATAAATAAATAAATAAATAAATAAGCACAATAGTTTCAACAAAATAACAAGCAATGTAATGTCAGGGACATAAGGTGTAGAAATCAGGAAGGAAACTCAAGCTTATTGAAGTAATATAAACAAACATATTGGCACACACGAACTTTAGCAGACTTTCAACAGTTTCAATTCTTTATTAATCATAAACTGATAAGTTCGTGGATATAAGATTTGCATACATTAAATTACAATGAATATTTCCAGGGACAATCATAAAAAATCTAATTTTCTGCTAAATAATTTCCTCGTAATATGTTTGCACGATAAAGAAAATTTCCTAAATTACGCAATGCTTTTGTATTACCAGACGATAGAAATATAACTAATTTGAAAGCGGAGGGATTTATTAGAAAATAGGGCTTAATATATTTGATTCTCAGCTCACTGTACAAGGGGCATTTAAAAATGAAGTGATATTCATCCTCGATGTCAGTAAGACAAACAGGGAAGGTTCTAAGATGCCTAGGTACGTTTC
Organism: Pecten maximus; assembly: GCF_902652985.1. NCBI lineage: Eukaryota > Metazoa > Mollusca > Bivalvia > Pectinida > Pectinidae > Pecten > Pecten maximus. Next base: position 30,923,313 of record NC_047028.1, read on the forward strand.
TATGTCTACCTGATTCGATTTTTTTTTGTAATGAGCAGGAATTTGTTTTAAAAGATATGTTTGCAACGTTAATTGATCTACAACATGCCTGTATAAAACACATTTCGGCGATGACACAAAAAAGTTCTCACATTCTTGTTTGAAATTGTCAACAATCGTTGTTTTACTGTAGCTATGAAATAACTTATATTTGTAACGTGTTGCAGTGGCGTAGGAAGTCGTCAAAAAGTGGGGGGGGGGCAAAATTTTTTTAACCTTAAATTTTACGCACTAAACAAATCGTATGCCATCTCCGCAAAATTAGGCAATAATTATCATTTCAACATCCCATGATAATTTTGATAATTTATGTAGTACAAATTAAGTTATTAACGCAAATCAGGATATATTATTTATGGCAAAACATGAATCACCAGGCCCGGCCAGGATTTTCGAAAGGGCGGGTGGTCCATTAATTTAGTAATAGTAATTTTTTTTTTTTTTTTACGAGGGGTCTGAGGGGCCGCCCAGCGGGTCCAGGGCAGCGCCCTGATAGGGGGTTCAAGGGGGTCTAAGCCCTCCGCGGAAAATGAATATAGCACATTTCCAATAATTCGGGATCAGGCGCGGATCCAGGAGTTTTCGAAAGGGGGGTCCAGTAATTAAGTGATCATGCGAGCGCCGTAGGCGCGAGCCGATTTTTTTTTCCTTTTTGCGAGAGGTCTGGGGGCCGCCCAGCGGGTCCCAGGGTGGCGAAGCCCCCCTGTGGATCTGCAATCGAAAGGGGGGCAGTAATTTAGTGATAAAGCGAGCGCCGTAGGCGCGAGCTGAATTTTTTTTTGTATTTCCTCGTACCTGTCGGTAATTAGTATCACTCTATTCACGTTAAAACCGCGCATTCCTATTCATGTTGTGTTTCTGTCTTGTTCTCATTATGAACTCAATTAACTTCACAAATTATCATCAACTTATTGAATCTATGTGATGAAGTTAAGCAAAATTTCGTATTAAGATATAAATATTGACTTACCAGGCTATTGCAGACGACCGACACACAGGTCTGAGGATCAATCGGAACACCTCGCCTCCGTCTGCGAACGTCTAGTTTCGGAGAAAATGACGAGGGGTTCCGATTGGTCTGAGGATTGATATACTAGTATAAAAGTCGGAATGTTCCGGATGTACAAGATACAGTTTTTATCGTTGCCTTCAAGAAAACATTATCGGTTCGAAAATATACAGATATTTATCGAAATGAATATATAAATTCGTGTTTTTTCCCCTTTTTTAGATTTTGGATGTCAAAAAGTGGGGGGGCAAAAAGATATGTTTGCCCCCCCACTGAAAAAAGTTGGGGGGGGGGGGGGGGGGGGCAATTGCCCCCCCTGCCCCCCCCGCTTCCTACGCCACTGTGTTGGGAAACCCACATGTTCATCATACCTAGTGAGCACAGCTCGTGTTTTACTTTGGCAACCCAGTTTTTACAATTTGGGTTCACCTCACAATCGTTGTACATACATTCGTAACATGCATTTAATATACAATTTTTGGTAGAAGTTAATTTACACCAGTATTTGAGTATTTTCAATTTACGAGAGAGGACCATTGGAAACCTTCCCAATTCAAAGTATACCATAGCATTCGGTGTCGATCGTTTAACTCTCGATGATTTTTAAACTTATTTTTAAAAATTTGGCTGGTGAAATTGATCATTCGGCCGGAGATTTCGTTTATGATGATGATGTACTGTTTGACGAATTAGAATATATCTCTCAACCTGAAATCGAAATGGCAAAAAAAAAAAGATCAAAGATAGATAAACTTGTTGATATAGTAGGAGTAGGGGTTAATATTTGTTTCTATAAATACTTACCAGATGCAGAGGCCCGTGATCTTGTTGAATCCGTCTGAAAATCGTCAGTACGTCTTCAGATATAACTACCCGAATTCTCAAAGAATACTTTAACATATTTTTTGGTAATTCTTTCTAAGCGCATTTAGCCTCGAAACTTCTATTTCCCCGATTGTAGTTCCTTTATATTGTTTGGGTATCAACCAAATTATAAACGCCAGTTAAGCTTGGCGATCATTTGTTATAGATGAAAACGCGCCAAAATTTGATCGCGTCATACTAGGTACTTAGCAGTGATCCCAGCTAACGATACGTCATAGGTCGAACTATAAAATATGAATTCGTCAGTAATGCTTGGTGTAAAAGGAATATTTCATATGACGTGAACTTGACAACCTTAAACTGTTGATTGTTTACCGTAATATTTTTGTTTATTTTTTGCAGTCACAGAATTCAAACGTATTGGCATAAGTTCCTGTCTGATAGCCACAGATCTGGACTTCCAGTATGTCCAACCAATATTTACACATGTCAATATGACGTTTGTTCACGTTGGAGTGGTCAGTCCAAGCATTTCAGTGGTCAGCAGAAAGGCCACTCTCGGGTGTAACTACCAGCATCACATTGACAGCACGTTAAATGGGATATGTCAGCCTCCTCTCGGTTATGAAGGCCGTGAAATTCCTCAGATAGTTGGACAGAATGCTGGGCACGTGGCAGTCATAGTGACGTCATTAATCATCCACATGGAGTGGGATGACGTATTACTTCTGTACGAGAGTGGTATAGGTATGTTTTGGTATACCAAAACGACATGATGTATTAATAAAAGCAACGGAAGTGTAATAGTTCAATACAATGCTATATTTTTTGGGCATAAACTGAATTAAAATGAAAAATTGAATGTGCTATTCATAAAATATATTGATAAATAAGAAATCCACATTACTCTCTTAATCCGGATTTTAGCGGAATGTCTCCTTCTCCGCCTCCACATTATACACATTTACACTCATTGTTATTTTCAGAAGTAGAAATAGAGGAAACTCGTCGAATATTGTTGGAATACAGCATTTTATATAATTCGACAATGGTGGATAACTTTTCCGAGAGGGACTACCACCTATTGGTCAACAAGGCAGCTAACTGGGAGCAGAGTCGTAGAATCAGAATAGCTACCCTTTGTATACATAAATGTGAGGACTTCCTATCTGCTGTAAGTTGATAAAGATGCTGTGAAAATTACCTTGAGTGCAAACGCTTGTGAAATGAAAAGTGTGACCTATTTTTCCACCAGAAGTGGGTCAATATGAGAATTCGGAAGATTGGATATCATCCAAATAGACGATTTGAAATAGTATTTCAATGAAGCGCGCGATATTTCTTTAGAAATAACTGTTTTTCAAGATTAAGTTACCATAAAAATGCTATATTTACTCAATATAGGTAATACAAAAGTTCCTTTGTACTATGACTCTTCTGCTCCTTTTAGTTAAATGCCGATATTCCACAAACATGCCATACCGGTACATTGTACGACTGCGCACGGAATTGGCCACCATTTTTAAAGACACTACTAGAATTATACAAAATAATGATAGCTATTGTTGATGTGAATTTATTTTTTCAAAAAAAAAAAAAAAAAAAAAAAAATTATAGAAAATTAAAGTTCATTTCAAAATAATGATAACTATTTGATGTGATTCTATTTTTTCAATAAAATTTATTTATAGAGAATTATTGTTCATTTCATTATTCCAGCACCAATGCATCCCTTTAACTGAAAATATTCAGTAAAACCTCGAAAATTAGAACCATCGAAAAGTAATCTTTTACAGTACTGTATCAAGTTTTATGTTTATGTTTAATAATAAGATTTAGTTTTATTTATCTTATGATTATTTTTCTTGATGATTTCAGATGGATTCATACGATCGGGTCCACTTAAGGACAAGCGCTCTTCGTCATTTCTCTGATATGATGGTTGTCTCCCTTGCTGGATTTGATTTACAATTTAACATGCACCTTAATATAACAATAGATAACATGATATTTATAGCGTTCCCGCAGCAATTGTCTACAATGGAAACCAGTACGAACGTAAGTATGCACAAAATATATATTACCATTGGAATTGGTTCTGTATGGGACAATTCCTTGCAGGTTAAAATCATTCTTATTTGGAGAGCCCTTATATGATATTGAAAGGACATCTGAATAATGATGATAATGATAATGATAAAATAAAATAATAAAAAAAATTGTTTATAAAAAATAAATAAAAATGTAAAAAAAAAAAAAAATTGATAAAAATATTGTCGCATGTGTTTCGTAAGAAGCAGCTAATGTGAACATCTGTGAATACAATATATTCTTCTGATTTCTACCGATACGATTTTCATTCAACTAGAAGTGATTTGCTATCAAAAAGTATGATCGGTACTTTTAGTTTATCTTTTCTTTCTACTCCATCTGTCTTAGCTATGATGATTATGCTTAATTTCCAAAGTGTATGATATATTGTAAGATGATATGTCTTTGCCTATGTATACCTTGAAAATTAGTCAAATAAGATTTTGAAAATCATGAAATCCACTTTTTCCGTTAATTTGCCTGATGCTAATCGGTTAAAGATTTTTGAAATGTACAGTGTATTAATTTGTTAATTATATAAACTAATTCAACGCACAACAATGGCAATTAAGAGTATTTATGACCATGACTATTTTTTTCTTAATGAGATTCCCATAGGACCCCAGAGAGGTTTTACTGTAAGTTGGTTGTTGTTACAGGACTTTGAGCGGTTGTTGGACAGTATTCTTAAAGATATCACAACCGTTGGAACCTCTGATTCTAGTATGAGGGACACGATGACGTCACATGTCCTCACAAACGTTCAACAGGTAATCTATATATAGATTGTCTTGCTGATGAATCACTTTCCATTTTGACTTCATTAAATTATTAGAAAGCGTTGTGCCTGTCACTTGCGTCTGGATTCACTGTATGATAGACTGTGTTCACAAATACCGAAACTACTTCTGGTCAGGTTTTCAATACCATATATGGATTACATTATGCCAGTCTTTTGCTCTGTTCAGCCAATCAAAAATTTAGCACAAATTTAATTATAAAATCAACGTTTTTTTCCCACACACTGTGTATCTGACCAATCAATCAATCAATCAATCAACCAAGTAAAGATTTTTTTTCAGAGACAGTCATTTTTGACATACACAAAACGACAGTAACTCTAAACAAGAATACACCAGACTAAAGCAGATCAATACAACGAGAGAATGTGTGCAGTTGATTGCATTTAAGAATACCTCAATAAGTTCACGATAACGCTTTTTTTTCTTTAAACGTCATACGACGCTCGAGCCGTTAAAATACACTACACACAGAATGGTAGTGCAATTCATACAGTGAAAATAAATAAATAAATAAATAAATAAATAAATAAATATATGATTAAATAAATTAATAAATGAGTAAATGAATAATCGAGTAAATAAACAAATAGATAAATAAATAAATTATACAGATCCAGTGTATATCAATTAGAACGCTATTTTCGCTAAGAGTGTTTTGAGTGACTGTATGTGCATATTGATGACTTTATGACGGGCAATGATAATTAGTTTGGCTTAATTACCGAATAACCAGCCTACTTCATTCGACCTATTGCTAGGTTCAGTCTGAGATATTTATCTATTCTTTCTTTCCTTCTTTCTCTGTTCTATATCTCATCATTTACATTGCTAAGCCTTGGAGATGAGTGTTTGAAGGTTCTTATTCCGGACCTTTACAGAACAAATTCATTAAATGGTACATGTAGTGACCTACTTAACGATCATTGAAAGGGACCATAATGATTCATAAATAGCCAATATCCGGTGATGCATAATTGACTGGTAGAAAATGTTTAGGTGCCTACAACACGAAATTTCAATGAAGAAGCTCTATAAAATATTAGTATTTTAATGGTGTTCTGTTCAAGTCCGCGCTTTCCTTAAATGACATATATGTGTTGAACGGACATCAAAATTAAAGCCTATAAAAAATCTAAAGTCACGATAGACAACACTGGTAGATGAGATGTGTTTCTTTGTACAGTAAGTAATTTAAACTGCACTTAATGGTAAATGTTACAGGATACAGAACCTAACTGAACTCTATTTTATCTTTGTCCTATGCATTAAGGCATTTCCCGAGAACAGGAACTCTACATTATATACTGACAAAATGATTTTCTGAGACGATGGACAATTAAGGTGATACCAGACGGTGCCTAATCGTGTCACGAAGACTGGACGTACCGGAACTTTGTCGCTTTAAAGCACAGAATATCAACGTTCAAAGCAATGAATTAACACGTGATTATCACGTGATAGGTTACCTGACTTCTCTTCACGATTTCCAGACATTTTTTCCTTAGGATCACTGGTGATCAGAGATGGATGAAATACCTGTATGATATATGATGTGATTTCGGGGGGATTCGCTAATTTGAATAACAATGCAGTTCTTATATCCAGTTGGATTTGTTGATATTAGATATGTTATTAGTGTTCCTCGGTACATCACACCTACATCAAACGATTCATTTAATCTTCGTCGCGTACAATCAATCAATCAATCAATCAATCAATCAATCAATCAATCAATCAATCAATCAATCGAAGTGCATTACACCTACATCAAACGATTAATTTAATCTTCGTCGCGTACAATCAATCAATCAATCAATCGATCGGTCAATCGATCAATCACATAATCAATAAATCAATAAATCAATCAATAAATCAATCGATCGGTCAGTCAATCGATCGATGGATCAATCAATCAATCAATCAATCAATCAATCAATCAATCAATCAATCAATCAATCAATCAATCAATCAATCAACCAATCAATCAGCCTTTTTTACACATTAAATATCCCCCCTAACTAATATCTGTTTCTCAATGCCTCTATTGGGTCTTGAAGAATTTGAGCATTAAAACTGTATCTTTCCGTATCAGATTCAGGGAACTAGAGCGTGCCGGTGGATTCCAATATCATCTCTGATGTGGATTAATCCTGGCCCCAGGGGACTTGATGTCGTTGGTTTTGTCGATGACAATGGAAGATTGTTCGAAGTATCTACATTCTTTCCAAATCGAAACTATGGCTGGAATGGCAGGAATTTGTTGGTCGCTACACTACAGGTATATTTTATATTCTCTACCACAACGATTGTGTTCTATTGTAAAATTAGTATATCGAATAAAAAAAGCAAATGTTATCTTATGAACAAATATCATTCAGTCGATTCAATAATGAAAAGCAAAGGAAATCGATAATATTTTCTTACATTTGTCAGTTTTAAACAATTTTTAGGTGTGTTTGTTATAACACAGGCAAATCTCTTAAGGTGAATTTGACCTAAAGAATCTATTGACCTGAAAATGACATGGAAAACGAGATAAATTTCACATGTGACTATTCTGCTCTTTTCAGGTCAATTTGACATGCATTACTTGTGGTACTGAGAGCTGTTGACAAATATTTAACAAAGAATTCGTATTTCCTACATATTGTCAGATATTGATAGATTTTCGAGAAATACAAATTAATGATTCTACGTCCATTTTTATAGTGGGCACCTTTCGTAATGAAGAATGGAAACAACTCATATGAAGGATTGTGCTTCGATATCTTCAATGAAATCGCGACCAGATTTAATTTCACGTGAGTACATTTATTTATCTATTATTGACTTTGAATCAGGATGAACACCTTTGTTTAAAATAAGGTATGTCACATAGATATTCCAAAGCCAATTTACCTCCCACGTTACCCTATTAAAGGATGTTCTTTCCCTTCCACGGTTGCCCTAGTAACGGACATTCTTTACCTTCCACGGTTGCCCTAGTAACGGAATTCTTTACCTTCCACGGTTGCCCTAGTAACGGATATTCTTTACCTTCCACGGTTGCCCTAGTAACGGACATTCTTTACCTTCCATGGTTGCCCTAGTAACGGATATTCTTTACCTCCCACGGTTGCCCTAGTAACGGATATTCTTTATCTCCCATGGTTGCCCTAGTAACGGATGTTCTTTACCTTCCACGGTTGCCCTAGTAACGGATAATTAACCTCCCACGGTTGACCTAGTGACAGATATTCGTTACCGTCCACGGTTGCCCTAGTAACGGATGTTGATCATTGCATGTTCCTATTCTGTAATATAAAATAATCTCCATGCGTCTAACAGAGTCAACAATCAAATCTATGTTATCGTTGTAAATTTTGGTTCATCCACTTCCGACCAAAATTAATAAAAATAAAATGTGATTATTACATTAATTTACATAAGGCCAACGAAGCTTGCAGATGAAACATTACTTTAACCTTGCTACCAATCGATCAACAACAACACGTAATTGTCAATAAATTGCGAGTTGGAAGAACATTGAAAAAAATACCCCACTTGATACCTGTATAACTATTGAGTGGCAAATTATATCAACTTATATTAATCATGCTTGTTGGCCCAGATGGAAGTTCGCAGGGGGTCTTACTGTGGGAGGAAACCTGAGTACCCGGGTTCACGTGGTCGGGCAGGTGACCCTATACCCTTTTATGCCCGTTCGGGTAATCGAACCCCGGCCGCCTAGGTGAAAGACAAGTGTGTTACCACTGTGCCACCTGACCATCCATAATATATGTACATATTAAAACATTTTATAAGTAATCTTCAGTATGGGGACATATCGAGTACCAATGTACTAAGCTCAATAACCAAGCTCATTGAGTAGTTTACAATAAAAGCTTCGGAATGCATACAGACTGTATGTAAGGGCACATTCATAGACACAATTATCTGAAATTGTAGATATGACGTCATAGAGCCCCCGGATGGTGACTGGGGACTCGAACTCGATAATGGAAGTTGGAGCGGTGTTGTCGGGATGCTACAGAGAAAGGTATAATTGATACGCTTGCCTATTTTTAACAAAATGTAGAAAGATATTATGATACTCACAGCATACTTGTAGATGAATCGATCAGAGTATCGATATCCATTTTGTAATTGCTACAGTATATACCAAAAGGGTTTGTCGATCTCTTTGAAAATCTTGACTTTGATTCTCCAATTACAGTAAATGTAACATGATTTTACTTTGCATTTGTTAAGGAAAAATTATACATTTGTTAGATAAATCCTTGTTTTATCAATTAACATTTTGCTTAGGTGTATTATGAAGAATACCCATCAACGAAAATGATTGTGCATTTATGATTCTGTACACGAAATAGACCTAAAAGATGTTTCTTTTTATCACCTTGCAAAATGTCTATTTCATTCATATTTGTCATAACGTCATCGAACTTGGTTCGAATTGCATTCTTTTCAGCATTCCATACTTTATTTGAGGAAATGCGACACCAAAAGATGTTTGCTCAGAGTTTTTGAATGAAAGTATAACTTACGTTATGTTACTTTAGTATTGTGCAAATACCATGTAAATAGCATTTTATATAGGTGTATTACGAAACTAATTTATTAATGAAAATGCACGTGCATTTCGTATGTTTACAGGAAATAGACTTAGTGGTTGCTTCTCTGAACGTGCACAGCCGGCGCGAGGAGGTGATTGATTTCACGTATCCCTATTTCTATGACAGCACAATAATTCTGATCACAAAGGAAGATCCGATGAAAACAAAATGGCGGACACTTATTGACCCATTCGATGACACAGTGTTGTTGTTGATTGGCTGTGCTCTGGCAGCAATATCATTCTTACTCTGTGTGTTTGAGAGGCTAAGTCCATATTACTGTGACGAAGTAAATTACTTGGAGGATAAAAGTCTAAAAAGTTTCCAGGATTCATTTTGGTACCTTTATGGAGCTTTGCTCACACAAGGTAAGGTTATGATACATGGTGGAAAATGATTTGTTCAAAAGTTGTTCATCCTCAATACACCATATACGTATAGAGAGAGACTTTTCTTTAGTCAATAGTTTTCCGATGCAACCAGTTAATTTGTCGATTGCATGACGTCACATTGAATATTTTAACTCAATCATCAAATTCTAACAATTTCCCCAAATTATCGTTTCATTATGCAATTTTACTGTAAGGCTAATGTAATCGATAAATGCTTATGTCTTTATGATATATATATACAGTTCTCAAAAAGTTATTAAAGTAAGTTATGTTGTTACATAATTTTTTATGAAAAGTAATTAAATCCGCAGTTGTATTTTGGAAACCATGTATTGCAGCACTTTTGGATCTAAGACATTCCTTATTTAGAAACATCTTTCTCTTGTAGGTGGCGACCGTTTGCCACATTCCCAGACCGGAAGAACTCTCCTAAGTTGTTGGTGGCTGTTCTGTCTAGTCATGATGGCGTCGTACAGCGGAAACTTGATCGCTTATTTGACCGTCTCAAAAGACAAACTTCCTTTTAATACGGTCAACGAGATGATACAGAAAGATGAATACAAATGGGGCCTAATAGGGGGAAGTTACTGGGTGACAATATTCAAGGTAATGACCTCCCGATGACTTTTTATATTGGTTATGGCACTTGATAAAGACTGCATTCTTCTTCTTCGTCTGTAATCTGTGGTTGTTGATGATATTGTTGTTGATGATATTGTTGTTGATGATGTTGTTGTTGTTGATGATGATGATATTGTTGTTGATGATGATGGTGATGATGATGATTATGATGATGATATTGTTGTTGTTGTTTATGATGATGATATTGTTGTTGATGATGATGATGATGATGATGGTGATGGCCTTCTTCTTCTTCTTCTTCTTCCCCCCTATACTGGCCATCACCTCTGAACCGTTTAAAATATGTTGATAAAACATGGAGGATACTTGCATCGCCTAAAGCCGACGTGCAGTGCTCTGTCGTTAGGTCAAAGTGATCCGGACTAAAGGACAAAGGTCAAATAAGTGCAAAATTTCCAATAATTTCTTGTCGGGACCATAACTTCTAAACCATTGAAGATTTTTTTTAAGAAACTTTGAGCATCACCTCAAGTCGATGTCAGTGCACTGCAGTACTTCACTGTAACACTGTGGTATTCTTTCAGCAATATCTTGTCCAGGCAATGCTGTTTATGTTTTTGACGTTATGTTGATGAAACTTGTAACAAAATTACAATGATGATGTGCAGTGCATTAATGTAGGTCACTGTGACGTTGACCTCAAGGTCAAAGGTCAAATAAGATCCATTTTTTCCAATAATTGTCCGGGTGATAACTTTCCAGCCTTCAAGGACATCTTGATATATATCGGTATACCTTAATCATTGTGTCCTTGTTTCCCTAGGTCAAAAGTCAAGCAAGTGCGAGTTTTGTTCAAGCCCTAACGTATTAACCGTTGAAGATATCTTGATAAAACTTGCTATATTCTTACACAACATGAAGTCAATGTGCAGTTAACTATCGTAAAGTCACTATGATTTTAATCTTAGGGGCGGCAAAGGTCAAAGTGCGTATTTTTTTTATAGTTTCTTGTCCGGCAATATGACTTAAAACAATTAAAGATATTCTTTTGAAAGTTCCAAGTTTAGAATATCGTTTTGTTTTTTTACTTTCTTCCAGGACTCCGTTTTACCAGAATTTAAGTCGGTGTGGCAGGGCGTGGAACGCTTCAACAAGTCCGACCCCAGCGTCCTGAGTACTAACCCAGATGTACATATACAGAAAGTCTTAGAGGGTAACTACGCCTACCTTGGTGACAAGACTCAGATAGAGATCAAAATGGCCAACGAATGCACACTCCGGACAGGCAAGGAGGAAGTGCTGCCTTTCCAATATGCATTCGGTCTTCCAAATCTCTCGCCATTTACAGAGATGATATCTCGAGAGTAAGTGATTAAATTTCACCATAATTAGTGTATGTAATCATAAAAATTCATTCACTTATTAACAGATTTTATTTTTTTTAAATCCGGAAATTTATGACGTGGCACAATTGCGTTTAATCTAACCTCGTCTTGTTTTTCTACTGTAACAAAATGTCTTATCATTATCATTATCATTATCTTGGCGTATGGATTATCTACAGAGGGAAACATATTATACAAGATTCCCAGTTATACCAGATTACCTCATAAAAGAATTCACGAATCATTGAAATATCTCGTGCAAGCATTACTGTACTTAGGGCCTGTTTCAAGAAGGATTAGTAAATCTTCATTACATATTATTTAAAATTTTATGTCCAAGATTAAGGTGTTCGGGTGTAATAGAAATGTACTAGTTTATCCCTCTAACCAACAACTATCTGTCTTTCAATCTGTCAGAAAATGTCGTATGCGAAGTTTAAAAGATATGTCATTCCATCAACTAGTAATTACGGATAATATGAAGTACACCACACGTCGGGAGCTGATAATCTAACTTGTTGGAATAAGCTATGTTCTTTTGACTAAACCCCCTGTCGTGGCTCTCTAATCAATACCTATTCGCCATGAAACAGTCAGATAGACCAATTTCCGGGTTAGTTCGATACCATCTATTTACATTTAATCATTCCATATTAATTTAGATATGAGATGTGATTGTTGCGAGTAGCCATCACGCTTGATTCCGTGTGTTTTACAATAGTGTAGGCATTGTAATTACATGGCGGCTCTTTGAACTAATATCCCAGCGTCCCCACGCGTGAATCAAATCAATGTGACATAGCTATACCAATTAGTAGATGGCATTAAAGATGAAAGGTACCGGCTTCCTTTCCGATAGATATACTGTGCGGGTATATGTCAACTGTTACGTAGGGGATTAAACAAGAAGCGGTCACGTTTCCAATGTAATTATAACGAGCCTCGTTCAATAAGCGTTTGGAGTAGCATGCGTAGTCACAAAGAGTCAGGTAGAACTAGCGTAAATATACGATACAATAGTCGCCGGAAATGATATATAAAATCTAATTTACGCATGCGCTATCTTTCCCGGGGTGGATTTATTGAAAGTGATTCACGCATGTACCGCCAGGCCATAGTTCAATACAGGAATGATATGTATAATATGAAGATATTAATTCCTTTCATCGAAATATTTTTTGTCATTCTTAAAAAAATATTTTGCAAAACATGAAAAAATAACTATGTAACGATATAAATAGGCTACATTAAAATCAAGGTATACTTCGTTTTCTTGCAGAATCATCGAAATTCACGAAAGTGGGCTCATAAATATATGGAAAAGTCGACGTTGGCCAAGGACTAATATCTGTGGCAGCGAGTCGCTGACGTCAGCCAAAGCCATAACGTTGGTGGACGTCCAAAGTGCTTTCTATCTAATCGGCATTGGGTTGACATTGGCGTCTATGGTTATGGGTTTAGAAAATCTTCGGGCATTGTACAATAAAAAAAGATTAGCGATCAAAGAGAAAAAAGAAAAAGAAACGGAGCCAAACGGCAATTGTACTTTAAAAAGCAACAATGCGATACTGTGACATTTGTTCAGGGTAAAGCAAATTGTGCAGAAAAAATGAATAGCGACAATGGATGGAAAGGAAAGAAATGAAACAATATGGTGATGGCACAAAACAAACTTCCTTTATTGATCAGTAGCTATTAACCCCCTTGATAAATAAAAACAAGATCAATGGCGAATGTTGTATCAAATAAAAGTGTACAATATTTCGAAAGAGCGTAAGCATATGATTTACATGATATGGTGCGAAAGGGGGAATGATATACGCACATAGTATAATAACATTGCGATGGATATTATTCTTACCTAGACACATACTGGATTCAATAGTTTTCATGTTGTCTGGCGGTTTTTGTCAACAGGAAAATGTTTTCCCGAGAATTTGTCATTCACACAGATTAGGGAGAACGGCTTTTGTCCATTTTGTAGTCAAACAGTTGAAAAAGATACAAAAATATCGAAAGCATAGTTGGCACAACGTTATGCGCTCTATAATAGACCTAGCGGGTAGTACAGGGAAGTGCCAAATTATTACTGTAAAAGTTTTTATTTTGGCGTACTTAAAGTTTTAGCGCACTTCCAAATTTAAAAGAGTGTGGCTCGGTGATGAAGTGTCGAATCATAATTAGAAAGTTGAAATAAGTCAATAAGTTAGCGCAAAGCTCCCAACGCAAACAGCGTTAAAATAATATTACCACTAAAATGAATAATGCTTACAGCACTTTTATGTTGACGTCATTCATATTGAAGGAAGTGACGTAATTAGTGTCAAATGTTGAAATATGGATACATGTATTTGAAAAACAATAGTAGCATTTTCAAGGACTCGTTGTGTCTAAAAACTACACTTAAAAAATATGTTGTTTTAGTAGTGGAAGATGGTTGTTGAAAATATTTAGAAAGCGTTTTATGCGGAGAAAAATATGCAATAATATTTTGAAAGAGTTGTAGCTGTTGATATTGAATCAAATTCAAACACGTTGATTTTGTGTGTTTGTTACTGATTAAAGAAATAAAAATATCGCCAAAGCGAATGGTAGTAGTAGTTGAATTGACGTTTTTGTGCAACAGTTGTGTGGAAGATATATAAAATGTTCTCAGGAATAACAGTTGAGTTAGCATAATAATATTTTCTATGGCTTTTCCTTGACCTATCTGCCTTTCTTCGGAGATGTTTTTGTAACATTGAAGTTATTTTTCCACGAGCAATTATGACGTTTTTACATTTTTGTTCAATAAATATATTGTTCTGTATTAATTTTAGGTTTAAAGCTTATCAATACCTTCAATAGGTTCTGGATATATTCAGACAGACTTACCTAAATTCTAACTGCCATGAAACGAGAAAACTCTAAATTTCTTGAAAAAAAAAAAAGAAAAAAAAAAGATAGCAAATGCTGTTTAACAAGAAATTCTTATACAAAAAAGCTCTTTTTTCATATCTTCCCAAGAAAAGTAATCATTTCGGAGTGACAAAATATTCATAAATTCATTCAATCCACAGACATTTGAAATTAAACGTAAAATTTTGCTTCAAATTCGCCATATAAAATGATTTGGGTAGAAATACACCTGCGTTTGTTCTAACGTCGCTCTTTTTGGCCACGTCAGGTGAAGGTTGTAAGATCCTTTTTGTTTTATTTCACAGGTAATTGAAATTTTATTTTCACGGACTATATATGCTGTTGACAATCATATGGTTTATTTTAATAACCATATCTTTGAGATATCGCGAATGACTCATGTTTAATATATGAAACATATTTTGACATTTATCCTTTCATTCTATCACCTTCGGATTGCTCAACACTTTAGCGATACATTTTAAATGTACAAAAATATATTTCCTAATTTATTCAGGGATTATTATTCAGAGTTATTATGACTTTATTATATTGTCGAACAATTCATTAATTGATATATCGATTCATAATTGAATGTCATGCCATTAAAATCATTTGTGTTTATTTATAATGAATGTCAATTAAAGGTTGTGATTTATTTTCTTTTGAGCGTCCAGCGTTGAGGATTTCCTCAACGAAAAAAATGTTGACATTCTAAATATGTCTAGGGAAGCCATTCTCAGCAAATAGACTGAAATAATGTCATATGGAACATTTATAGGTGGGTTCTAAACAAACATGTAAAATAATGAAAAATACGTTAAAATTCTGGCATTAATGGGTTGCAGATGAAATGCACATCAAATTAATACAGTGATTACGTTACTATAAATTGAAGTAAGTACTTAAAAGAAAATAGCAGCTTCAAAAATACAAGATATGGCGAAAAATCAAGTAAATGACAAGAGTAAAAAGTCATATTACTTCATAAGAACATAGTCGTTATTGAGAATTTAGCAATTACTTGACACCTGTTGTAATTACAATATAAAATTAGTATAGAGCTCAATTTGTAATTTAAATAGTCAAATTATGAAATAGTCGAACATAGTAAGCAACAGGACGAGCAATATTGATCAAACATGACTTTTTTCTTTTCACTTTCAAAAGGTTATGCAGCTGGTTTTTGCATACAGTCAAACTAGTGTCTAAATGTCTACCGTGTGTAATGCGGATCTGTGACGCAGTTCATTAATACTGAAAAAAATGTTTATTTGAAACTATGAATTCATCATTTATACAATGCAATAAATAAATACACTAGATAATCTAGTCTGTGTTTTATTGACAAAAGATGCAGTGCTGGCTTTGTTTACTTGGCACGACGTTTAAGGTAAACAAAAGATCAGGGTAAGATTCCATAGTTCGATGTTTTTGTTTACAATAACAGGATTTATAGCAGTAAGATTCTGACCCATACTTAACAAACGTTGACGTTTTATGCATTGAGAAGAAGACTTATATAGGCGTTGCCTTTTGTTTAAGCTTTTCGTTAACTTAATTCAAATTGTGTGGGAAAAAAAGTATTAGTGAAAGTCACAGGCAAAAAGATTTTTCTTTCTATTGTTGATTTTTAAATGTAAATGTTAAAAAAGTAAGTTTAAAGAAAAACAAGACTTCAATAAGAACACGTACAATGTATACACGAACATAATTATTTTGACAAAATATGCTTCATTTTTACATTATAACTCGTATATTTGACAAAGAAACCTATGATTATTCAGATGAAAACATACGTTAAGCTGTAATGTCGTGGCCCAAACCGTATTTTTAAAGAGCATGAAACAAACAAAAAATTGATGATGAGAAATATTTTGATACTTATGACTGACTGCAAATATGTTTTCATGAAAATGTCACACTTGTAGAAATGAGTTTATGACATCGTTTTCTCTCCTTCATATTCATAGTTGTAACTAATTATATCTATCAGTGAGGTCATTGTCCTCCATAGATTTATTTGAAAACTATCTTACCTTAGATATACAAGTCCTACCTATTTACTGCAGTATTGAAGAATGAGTGTTGAATATTTTACATTCTAAACTCAGACAGGAGTTTCTTCCAATGTGATCTTTATCGTGTGAATTTATTTGAAGATCCAGTTGTAGACGTTAATGTAAGAATGTCTTGTGTTTGTAGTTCGCTTGACAGATAAAACGTAGCCCGCCATTGAAGAGAAACTTTGGATGTCAACTTTATTCCCTTACTGACTGAAGAGCTACAATGCAGGGCGTGACTAATATCAACTTTATGATACCAGACATGGACTAGATATTCGGAATAGTTATATTGATAAACAAATACTAGCAAATACATAACATCTTTCACTTTTTCTTTGAATGTCATTTTTTTCGACAATGAAAAGTCTGTTATGCTACAAAATTAGTATACATCTCAGCCTCCTTCTATGGATTCAAGGTCAAGGACACATCAGACCCTTCGTCGTCACCTGTTTTACCTGTGTCAAGTTCAGGTATATGAATGTACCAGTCTGAGGAAATATTATTTTCCGGGTATCTGTATCCTTCCCCATTTTCTGTTTTTAGTTTTAGAATGACATTGATTTCATGATTCTCGTCACTATTTTTGGCCTACTTCGAGCGTCAGCAATCGGGAACCGTCGGCACTTTCCGTAAACGGAAAGTGCCGACGGTTCCCGATTGCGAGCGTCAGCTATCTACTATAATCAGGCTGTTCCCCAGCTAATGTGATAACAGATGCGTAAAATAACAACCAATCACTGCCGTGTTTCCAAATGGTGACGCATGCCCATACGAAGTATAGTTGCCGTTGTCGGACCAAACGGTTGAGCAAAGTGGACTAGACACGCGCATTACATGTAAACAAAGTTAATTCGCTTCAACAATAGTTAGACCCTAGTCCCTATAGGGACCAACCAACCAATTGTTTTTCCATAGACTTTATTTAGTGTTAATGTTTTGGAGTATATCATTAAAATTCTTGAATTCAATATGGCAATTACGGTTTATAACAAAAGTTTAGGGTCTCATATAACACGTTATCAAAAACAAAGTTGGGTCCTTCAGCTCAATTTTTTTCCAGGGTAGCCATTTTGAAAATGGGTGAATTTCGCAGTAAAAATTATCAAAAATCTGAAATGTTTACCTGTTAATTATTATAACCTGAACCTTTGGGAAAAAATTCAATCGGACTTACGGAATTTATATCAACATATCTTATGGACAGTTACCTATCAGGCAACATATCTATTTTGTTACTTCATTACATACTGGCCAATCAGTGGCTGCCAGACATTTTATCCCTTGGCTCAACTTTCTATACACAGGGGATGTTTCAAAAATCATTTTTTTCAATTTGTTGGTTGTTCCCGTATAGTAGACGCTCAAAGTAGCCCAAATGTTGGTCAAATAGGCGCGAGGCGTTCTGTTGACTTCTTAAAGAACTCGTTACGTTTAACAAATAATACAATTGCAACATGAAACATTAAGATTCAACTTTTTTATTTAATAATTAAACAATACGTAACACACATACACATTTTAAATGTAACTGTTATCAATGCAAGGATGGGATTCATGTTTTATCATAATGCGGACTTCTAGGACAAGTCTGTTGTGCTAACACGCATTCGGGGTTATATTGTATGGCACAAAAGAGATTGAAAAACTTGAAAATATTTGATTTTCATTGTTAAAATAAATTATGTAACTCTTGCGATGTTATGAAAAATATTGAAATATGGATAATAAAATACGCTTCTACGGTCAAAAACAGACTACACTGTCCTCAACAAGAGAACACAAAGTGCAGATCCCCCAATTATTATTGTTATTGTTATTACCAATGACTCCATCCCCTCAATCGCTCATTTGAAGTTCTAATATTGTGAGATTTATATCAAATAAAAGTTTAAAGATTTCCCTACCAGGGAAAATGATATATAATAGGCTGAATAGAATATAAGAGCACACCAGTACTTGGAAGACCCTGATACTTATAGTGGACTGGGGAACCCCCACCTTGGGAATTTCCGTCTTTTTACACCTGGGATCCTACGTCTTTCTATTTATACCATGAGTGTATATTTTTGATTTTCAAATCTCAAGACCTTTCTCTTTATTCTCGTATATAGAAAGTCTCCATTTCATACGTAATATATTCAGGAAATAGCTACAAACCTAAGAAACACATTTTCTTCAGGGACTTGGTTTATGAGAATCACCAGCTGATTGGCTGAAGTAGGTGTGTGACACCGTGATGAATTGTTTTAGAATGCACAAAATCATACACTCCTACAGAACTAGGACATGAACATAAAATCAACCAAGAAAACGATCGGTTATTTATTTAAAAGAAGATTTTCCACGTATATTTTACCTATTTTCTGTTTATGCTGAATATATTTAATGATTTACATTTTTTTCTGTTGAAGAATCTAAACGACGAATCTTCAAATATCTGGAACAGATTATAACTGCTGTACCTCAGAAGCACATAATCATTCTAAATTGGATAAAACAACGACATTGGACGGTAAACTATGACGTCATTCCTGATGTCAGTAGTAACATGGTAAAAATAGATAAGATTTTCCACATGGTTTATCCAATCAGCCGTAATTCCCTTTGTCATTTTATTTCCGAGGAATTATTTTTTTCCAATTTTTCAACATTACTAAATCGTCTGTCCGAAATAAATGCCGAACTTCTACGTCGGCCTGTCGTTTCCGGTTCCGGTTTCTCCCTGCCGTCTATATAAAAAGCCTGACAATCCCGGAACTTTTTATTAACAACATGTCGGTCCTTTACCTTCTGTGGTATCACACAACTGAACAGTTTGTACCGATATCTCACCACAAACTCCACCAGTAGGACAAGAGAACCAAACGCTATTCCAATTCCTATGAGAATGAAAGCGCTATGTACGTCTATAAGAGAGATCTGTTTAGCAGTGGCCTGTACAGTTTCCTTACAGAAGTTTACTTTCGGCCAATGTCTGTGTGTGTATATGGAAAATATACCACTCTCGAGTAATTCCAGTATTCTGAAACAAACAAAGGAATTGATAAATATTTATAGAATATAAAAAAATAACCTTAAAACAGTTTTATCTTAATTAAATGTGTATTACTGACATTGTGATATAATGTCATTTTATTGGGAAAGGAATGAATATGAGCTTAAAGCTTGTTTTCCGAACCAAAATTGTAAAAAAATTTTTTATGTATATTTGAATGAATTTTGAATAAAAATGTTGTTAAACTATATTTTGATTTGTTTATACGAGGTTTCACATTCACAGTGGTCATAAGAGGACAGGTGTCTAAAGGACAACATTAGGGAAAACAAAGACAGAAAGATCAGACAAGAAAAGAAAAAATATAAAGACAGAGTGACATAGGGGACAACAGACTGTCTCATCAATGTAATAGAGAGAAACACTCCCGATCAATTGTATGTCTTCGCTTACGCCGAATTTTATTTTGTTTTCTGGCTGATTTCTGCTTCTTCCGTCTTAGCGTCCCTAAAGTTCCAGAAGGACTCAGTAGCTGTATAGCGTCCCTGATGTCCCAGAGGAACGCAGTAGCTGTATAGCGTCCCTGATGTCCTAGAAGAACGCAGTCCCTGATGTCCCAGAAGGACGCAGTAGCTGTATAGCGTCCCTGATGTCCCAGAAGGACACAGTCCCTGATGTCCCAGAAGGACGCAGTAGCTGTTTAGCGTCCCTGATGTCCTAGAAGAACGCAGTCCCTGATGTCCCAGAAGGACACAGTAGCTGTATAGCGTCCCTGATGTCCCAGAAGGACGCAGTAGCTGTTTAGCGTCCCTGATGTCCCAGAAGGACGCAGTAGCTGTTTAGCGTCCCTGATGTCCTAGAAGAACGCAGTAGCTGTTTAGCGTCCCTGATGTCCTAGCGTTTTGGGGGCCAGATTAAAAAATGTTAAAACAGATGAAAATTTGATAAAGGAGGTGGTGCATGGCGGCCCACGGCCGAATCTTATTTTATGTATGATATTATGATAGACTTTTACCAAATACATGTCATTTTAGACACTAAAACGAAAATTGGCAAATGCTGTATACGCAGCGCCACCTAACATGATTTCTGTAAAAAATGTGTACCCTCCCTTTTAAGTTCAATATATTTCTCGTACAAAAGTACTTGATAAATTTCATATTGCATTGATAGTCTCATGTGATGTTATATTTTATAAAAACATGTGTGTTTAGTGTGAATTTGTATAATAGAAAGTGTAATTACAGGTTTTTTTAACAATATTATCAGTTAAAAATTTACCTTCTTGAAATTTTTTTTATTTGTAAAGTAGATAAAATGTAATAATCGTTGGAGTACTATCAAATTTTGCTTTTAAAAAACATGTTTGCATATTAATCTTAATACACAACCAAAAAAAATCATCAAAAATTACTGGATAACAAAAGATTTTTGCATACAAAGAAAGGTCATGAAGTCAATTGTATTAAAAAACCAAGGGTTAAAAAGGAGCACCCTGTCTGACACAAGCAGTAAAGTCTGATTGTATTGTTATTTTTGTTGGATTTTTAGCATTTGCCTCTATTTTTCAGTACTTTCGGTACTTTGATATGTTGTCCAAAATTGGGGGTGTATGCATTTAACATAATAAAATCTTGGCATATCCAGTAATTCACCAAATAAATTTGTTTCATTAAATGTTTTGATAGTACTCAATCAATAACTTTGTGGTATTAGACTTTAAATGAAAAGTTAAAAACAATGATTTTCACAAAGAAGACATCAAATTAGGCTGAAATTTAATTTTAGTGTCACGGAGCGTGATGATTCATATACAAAATTAAACCTTAAACAAATGGGGTGAATTTGTTTCACAAATAGGAAATAAAAATGTGTTCTATAATAATTTGTGGTCAAAACATTAGCTTCTTATACAGTTTGATGGGGAAATAATGAAATCACCAAAAACAGAATATATACGTTGAGGATTGGAAATTAATTCCTCCCACATAATCGGGGATATTATGCTTATGACAAAAATATGTTTCCGGGAAAAAAAATCGCTGTGGGCCGATTTAGCCCTCCTATGCACCACCTCCTTTAACCGAATAATGAACATCAGGGGGTTCATTTTTTCCGAATTTTAATCCCGGCCTCAAAATGTCTAAAAATGTGCTGTTCACACTATAGGGAAGGTTCAATTACAAATAGACTGTAACAAATTCTCGGGTCCCTGTGGTTTCAAAGTAGAACAAGGCGAATAATTGCTATGAAAAACATTGAAAAGGTTAAGGAACTTTAACTTACTTATTGGAGAATATCTTAGTGTAGGGTGAGTGATTCGGTAAACCAACTCCATACGACATATTTGGAATTTCTTCATCCACAGTCGTCAGACGGCAATCATTCACTCTTCGCATGTCCATGACAACTTTGTCTCCAAAATAAACGTAGTCTTCCTTAAGGATCTTTTCGATGTGGATGGCGGGGTCGGGGGAGAGAGCCCGGGGGTCGGAGGCGTTAGCTTTCACAACGCCATCCCAGACTTTCAAATATACCGGTAGAGTCGAGTCCTAGAGGTAAAATAAACATGTATAATTACTATTAATTAGGGCGGATTAATGGTATACAAGACCATGAATGTATGCTGTAGTCGTCATGGAAACTCTTTTTACAGTTTTCGTCAAAGATGTTAATGATACCGAATTGTCCGCCATTTTAGACTAGTAGTTGCGAATTTTGGTATCGGTAATTACCAGTTCTACAAGAATATTTCTCAAAAGTAAAGATGTGTGAAAAGATTGGACTACCAAAATGGTCATTTTGTTATTTTGTACTATTTTCACACATAAAAATGTTATTAAAATCATTTCAAGAAAATTTGATTCGAGAGCTGTTTATAATTTTAAATGTCGCATAGTTTTAACCAGTTTACCGGGAAGACATGGCAGAGCCGAGCCAATTATATTTGTAAATATCATGAGAAAAATGAAAAAAAAAAAAAAATAATAATAAAATAAATAAAAATAACTATCTCACGTTCACCAGATTCGATTACAAACCCCACTTACCTTAAACATTGTGATGAAGTAAGTCCCCCCTAAGGTGCCCCAGCTGTACTCAGACTGAGCCACAAGTTCCGCTAGTGAGTTGAAGGGAAGCCTGTCCTTTGCCACCGTAAGGAAAGCTATAAGATTTCCGCTGTATGTGGCTACCATTATGATCGAGAAGAGCCACCAGAAACTGATCAAAGTTCTTCCGGTTTGGGATTCAGGCAAGCGATCCCCACCTAGGAAATGAATTCAAGTTTTTTTTATTTAAGTTATATATTTGTTAATAATTTATTTAGTTATTAAAGGCGATTTCAATTACTACGAACTAATTTTATAGAGTATCATTGTCATCTGTATGTTAACGGTCAGAAATATCGAAACTGGAAATAGAATTGAAATCGAACTTTAAATCTAATTATCATTGTAACCCACAGAAGGACTAAAACGGTGAAGACATCATCTTAGGTTCCGCCAAATGGAGAATTGTCAAACTTCCTACATGACAAATTTTATACCATTTCATATCATAATCAGTTGTGGGGAAATGAGCGAAAAATGCATAGATAACCATATTGGTAGTTTATATTTTTTGTAAACAAGTTATTCCAAGTTTAATCAAAAGTTTTGAGAAGAAGAAAAAAATAGTACATGTAATTCATGGGGCATTACAATGTTGACATATAATACAGGGTCCCAACTCTTCAATATAGATAATATAACTCAATTCAGATGTTTAAAAATACTTAACACAGGTGAAAATGAAGGAAACTATGATAATTATTTAACTATTATTGGGATATTTATGCAGACCAATACATCAAATATGGTTATATTTCCACAAAGTATTTTTCACATTAGAATCTTAGTAAAACACGTAGATGGAGCGAAAACGCGAGATTAATTTGGCACTTTCGCCGTCGCGTTTTCGCATTTTCGAGCTTTTGCTTATTTGCATCCTAAGTGTTTTCGCTCCTTTGTCGTCGCGTTTTCGCATTTTTGCGTTTTCGACCTAAGGTCGAGATACCGAGAATGCGAGATATGATATTTGGCCCTAAGGTGCCACCATACACGTCTATCAAACAAGGTATAGCGTATGACACGACTATAAGGTTACCTTGGGTTAGAAGCGCCCCGAACATATACCAAAATGTATTCTGATATGTTTGGCGTTCCTCATCCTCCTGGTGATGTGTGTAGAAAGGGTTTATCTTCTCCAGGACCGTGAGGACGAGAGCGGCCAGTGAAAGTGTAATCCAGATACACATATGTACGATGTCTGCGAACGGGTCAATTAAAGTCCGCCATTTTGTTTTGTTGGGGTCGGGACGTTTCATCAATATGGTGGATGTATCGAAGTAGTAAGGATGGGTGAAGTCCATAACCATCTCCCGCCCCGCTTGGATAGAGGCCGGCGCTATCATCATATCCACTTCCTGAAATAACGCATGGCATTGGTCAAAGAGAGGGAAATCGTACGTCTCCTTCGAACTGTGATTTTCCTGAAACCTGTAAACTTCTGATATACTTTAGAAATACCTACACAAGCCTTGGTTTGGTTTGGTTTATTTTGTTTAACGTCCTATTAACAGCCAGGGTCATTTATGGACGTGCCAGGTTTTGGAGGTGGAGGAAAACCGGAGTACCCCCGAGAAAAACCACCGGCCTACTGTCCGGACTAGGCAACTGCCCCACGTAGGTTTCGAACTCGCGACCAAGAGGTGGAGGGCTAGTGATAAAATATCGGGACACCTTAACTACCCGGCCACCGTGGCCCCTCCTACGCAAGACAAGAAGACATTGGATCATCGAATGAATAATACTCATTAATTTGGAGTTTATATACCTCTATACCACAGCAACAAGGCCGTCTCAGAGAGGTTCAAAAATTATAATCCGTGGTTATTGGACCTTTAGCATCAAATCGGTGACTTTCTGAACTCTCTGGGGAGCGAACAGCCGGAGCTGCCATTTTGGCGTCAACGGCTTACATACGGCATTTCTTACACTGGCCTACCACTAACAGTTACTAATTTACAGCTGAGTCGGCTGAACTACGCTGATACAATTCAGCGATTATGCCAGGACTCGAACTAGCGACTCGTTTGCCGCGTAGCTCTAGATCTGTGTCCTACCAATAGACCACCGTGACAAGGGAAAAACAATTGCTTAACAAAACAGTTAGTTTTTATCTCATTGGTATAATTGTTCTTAAGGAGAAATACACAACAAAACAGCTCATTCAAAATGCATAAAATTCTATCGAAATTACTGATAGTATCTTACAGCAATAATTGTAATAAAATATGTTATCAAACGGAATTTCAATGAATTTAACAACAATTTATAAAATGAGAATCTTTACAAAACTCGTTTACCAATTTAACGTGTACTTACGGAATGTAACAGCGTTAGATACAGTCTAAGGGAGATAACCCAATATATTAATTCTGGTTTCATCGCCCAGACTTCTACCTTCTCGAATAGGCGAAATTTTCCTCTCGTAACAACTATAGGTTTTTCGGCATAGCCGTATAATATTCTTTTGGCCCCGGGAATGACGCGACAGGTGGCGTTACTGGTCAAGATGAAGTATGTGATTGGTCAATGTAGCGGTATATGCAAAATGCAGATATGCAGTTAAAAACGAAACAAAGTTAAGATTGAATGCAAGCTGAATGAGTGGGTGTATCTTTTCAAATGACACATAAATAGAATTATATTCCTGATTCAAATGCAGTCTTATTATCACCAAAAATGATTCAAACTGATATAATTTCGTATCCGTGCTGAAATGCATTAGTTCGTTAACTTATTTCAACAGCAGATTTACATTATAATCACCAACATTAAAACTATGTCGTTTATCTTTTATAAAGATACATATCTTTTTGTATTTCTTGTTTTCCTCTATTTAATATGTCAACGTCATCGAGGATATGATGTGCAGCATTAACAGATAGTGATAACTTTATAAGTGTTATTTCCCTTGATATTCGCTTTTCCATTCAGCTATGTAAAGGGGATACGTATTGCTCTTTATAGAAGTGTTTACTATGACATGCGTTAACGTCTATCATAGATGTTACCTTCATTTTCATAAAGGAGACGACATGTTAAAGGGACATAAGTACGGTAATAATATTTTGAAAGTGACATACCTCTCGTTGTAGTTCTCCTATCATCCCTGTCCAGCTTCCGTTGTCACGCATGAACCCCCATTCTTTGTCTGCGGGTTCTGTCATTACGTACCTGGTAAAACACCGATATGACACCGATTAGGAAACTGAACGGTAATCCTATATAAACATTATATAATACGAGGGAAATATGAAGTAAAATGGATGTACATAAAGACCTTTGGGAAGTAGGACGGGAACAAGAACAGACGTTCCGGAATGTCAAGCGTCGCATGCGTTATCGACGACACCGTGGCCATGCCTGTTGAATTGAACTCGTACATGGTGCCCCACTGCATGATTTGTAAATGCGACCCTTTCGTTAAAGTTTCTTTTTTCTCCTCAGTATACTTTTTTCTGTGTTTTCGTTGTCTTCCTCAACACTTCGCCTTTGTATTGAAGGTTATGGGTTCTTACGCAGAAATGACCAGTTATTTTTCATACTTCGACTGACTTTTTTGTGATCTGGAGCAGTGAATATATAACTTATGAACCCCTTATGATCACGCCCCATTTATCCAATTAAAGTAGATCAAACTTAAGCATTGAAACGTAAAACCATTAATTTTACAGTAGTATCCCATAAATGACCTTGACCCCTCACGTGAAGTTTAGTTGGCTGGCCAGTTCATCTAACAAGTCTTGACAGAAACCAAAGTACACTCGTGTTCCATTGACCTCGTATCGGTCCATAAATGGTGGCCACTGAAACAAAAAGGTCAAGGTCATACCCAAATTGAATAAATAAATAAATAAATAAATAAATACATAAAATAAAACGAAAACGTTTTACTGAAAGTCAAGACATTCTTCTCCAGGAAAAGTGAAACTAAGACGGTGATTACTTCAAACCATTTTATAAAACATGATTTTTACAATATTTTGTAAGAGATGACATAAATCGTTCATAAAATGGAAAAGATACTATCAGCCGAAAACAGTTAAATCTATTTATGAAAAACTTTATAACTGATAAATCATTACTGAATTAATTATTGGTGTATATTTTGGTATGATAAACAAATTAAAAAGGGGTGTTAGATATATTTTCGGAGATGTGCTTAATAAATGACACTGTATTTAAGTGTAATTAAGAGATATTCTATTTTGATAATAGCACTAACACGCTCCACAATTACCTTAGAATCGCATTTTCAAACACACATCAAGTTTTGCAGAACTTACCCAATTTGTAGTTGTCAAAAATTCGCGCCCATTGAAGTGGAAGTCAACATTAGGGAAGATTTCACTGTGCATTGTTCGAATTCCAGAGATGTTCACGTGACCGACGGATTGGAAACTGCGTCTGTTTTTCGAGTCTTTCATGGTTCTGATTTTCCCGCCTTTTTTAACCCATATAAGAGTATATAGAGAACAGTGTGTACACAATGGAACGCCATTCACTTCGTACACGAAATCCTGAAAGGTTTTAATAGAACGTTATTACTTCAATGGAACAAAAGATGAACAAAAGTGATGAAAACCAGCTACAGGAGTGCAAAGAGGGGACAACAGTAGAAAACAAGAAATATCTTTATAAAAGATAAACGGCATAGTTTTAATGCTGGTGGTTAAATTGTAAAACTGCTGGTGAAATACATCAACGAACTAATGCGTTTCAGTACGGATAACAAAATTAGATCAGTTTGAATCATTTTCTTTGATAATAAGACTGCATTTTAATCAGGAATATAATTTTATTACTGTGTCATTTGAAAAGATACATCCACTTATTCAGCTTACATTCTTAACTTTGTTTCGTTTTTAATTGCATTTCTGCATTTTGCATTTACCGCTACATTGACCAATCACATACTTCATCTTAACCAGTAACGCCTCCTGTCGAGTCATATCCGGGGCCAAAAGAATATTATACGGCTATGCCGAAAAATAAATAAAAAAATCAAACGAATTGGGTCCGAGGAGGAGCAGAAATGGAAAAAGGAAACACCCAAAGAATGAGAAAATATTGTAGAAATCCACCGCTACATACTTGTCAGGTTTTTACATCCGGCAAATTTTCTCGTTTACGTCTATCCTCTTAATTAAGTTAAAAAGCTATCTCTTCAAAAAGAACTCCCATGTTGTAAAAATAATCCACTGTGTCTTTGGTGTTTTAAACGTGTCTTAGCTGACTCAAGGGCAGGTTCCAATTATCACAATTTCCGTGACAGAAGTCGGATATTTACGGAGAAATTAACAAGACAAAGTTTCGAGGGATGCAAGAGGATGAAGACCAAGGAGACGTTTTATAATCGACACCATGGTCTTATTTAAAAATAATATATTTCCCTATGTGATATGAAGTCAGACGTGTTCAATACTTGTGGACATGTTTAGCGGTTTCGTCACCAACCCTGTTCGCATTCTGGGGATATAACTTAACCCGTATTTGACGAGGTTCACTTTTTGTCAGTTGCGAGTTGCGAGTTACAAAGTACGAGTTGCGAGTTGCAAAATGCGAGTTACAAAATGCGAGTTGCGAGTTACAAAGTGCGAGTTGCAAAATGCGAGTGTTTTGTAACTCGCAACTCGCATTTTGCAACTCGCAACTCGCATTTTGCAACTCGCAACTCGCACTTTGTAACTCGCAACTCGAAGAAAAGAAACCCTCGTATTTGACGGGGTGTTCTCAATTTGACCTAGATTTGTATGATGGCCGTGGTCAATGGAGCAGAGGACGCTTTATCTTCCGGAGCGCCATGTGGTATTCTCCTTGTAATCTATTTGACAGCTTACTAAAGTTAAACAATTAGTTAGAATTATTGTTTCGTTATTATGTCGGAAGTCGTAGGTTTTTGACCCGATGAATGCTATACCACAGATGTTACATACTGTTGTAATATCACAACCTGCAGTGTCATCATATTGATTGGTGTACATATAAATATCAGTTTATTATACACGAATAACTGTACCTAATGTTATTCAAACCCGTGTTGATATACTGACAAGTGCTATGAATATTTCATTTTACGTCAATATGAATTTGCGACAGATGTTTAGTGATATGTATCCATTTATGTTTTTTATTACAAGGACAAGAAATATGATATGATGTTTGATTCCACATAGATATATATACATTTCAAGTAACAAAGGCGTATAGTTACAATATTATATAGATGTATCGGTTTTGTGTCACAGCGGAAATTCCAGCAAGTTGATCGACCGAGAGATCGGGTTCTATACGGTTATACGAGTTGTGTACAGTAGGATTCTAAACAAACAAACAGCTAATAAATTAATTATTTCGTAAACAAAACCGTGTCTGCGAGCTGAATATACACAAACACATTCGATCCATGGTAATTTCGTTATTCAATTCGACCACATAAAACGCTCTAGATTTAACCGATATGTTAGATTGATAAATTAGTAATACGTGAAACAGTTTGTCGAGGAACTTCATCAGTAAAATAACAATAAATTAATGACATGCGTATTGTTTTCGTAAACGATTCCACACGCGAGTAATAGCAAAATAATTAACGACAGTAAATGCTTTAGAAATGATATTCATTATAAAATTACTATCAACGCATTTAGGGTTTTTAAGGATTGGGGCAAATTTGATAATTATTTCATGGTGTCTTTCCTTCGATTTGTTTTTACAATTTTCGTTAGAATTCTGCTCCGAACCTTTAATCTGACACCAAAAATCCACAGCGAAGCATCCCATCCCATCACACTATATAGAATGTATATACTGGGATAATATGTCCTTACAACCAACCAATTTACCAAAGTCAAGAAGTGTGAAGTAAGAATAATTTTTATAAACTTTATGTATAAGGACGTTTAGGACAGAACCTTTTACCTTCCACACGTTTAAGGACGTTTAGGACAGAACCTTTTACCTTCCTTACGTGTTAGGACGTTTAGGACAGAACCTGTTACCTTCCTTACGTGTACGGACGTTTAGGACAGAACCTATAACCTTCCTTACGTGTACGGACGTTTAGGACAGAGCCTTTAACCTTCCTTACGTGTACGGACGTTTAGGACAGAACCTTTAACCTTCCTTACGTGTACGGACGTTTAGGAAAGAACCTATAACCTTCCTTACGTGTACGGACGTTTAGGACAGAGCCTATAACCTTCCTTACGTGTACGGACGTTTAGGAAAGAACCAATAACCTTCCTTACGTGTACGGACGTTTAGGACAGAACCTTCAACCTTCCTTACGTGTACGGACGTTTAGGAAAGAACCAATAACCTTCCTTACGTGTACGGACGTTTAGGACAGAACCTTCAACCTTCCTTACGTGTACGGACGTTTAGGACAGAGCCTATAACCTTCCTTACGTGTACGGACGTTTAGGAAAGAACCTATAACCTTCCTTACGTGTACGGACGTTTAGGACAGAACCTATAACCTTCCTTACGTGTACGGACGTTTAGGATAGAACTTATAACCTTCCTCGTGTGTACGGACGTTTAGGACAGAACCTATAACCTTCCTTACGTGTACGGACGTTTAGGACAGAACCTATAACCTTCCTTACGTGTACGGACGTTTAGGACAGAACCTATAATCTTCCTCGTGTGTAAGGACGTTTAGGACAGAACATATAACCTTCCTTACGTGTACGGACGTTTAGGACAGAACCTATAACCTTCCTCACGTGTACGGATGTTTAGGACAGAACCTATAACCTACCTCGTGTGTACGGACGTTTAGGACAGAACCTATAACCTTCCTCGTGTGTAAGGACGTTTAGGACAGAACATTTAACCTTCCTCGTGTGTAAGGACGTTTAGGACAGAACCTATAACCTTCCTTACGTGTACGGACGTTTAGGACAGAACCTATAACCTTCCTCGTGTGTAAGGACGTTTAGGACAGAACATTTAACCTTCCTCGTGTGTAAGGACGTTTAGGACAGAACCTATAACCTTCCTTACGTGTACGGACGTTTAGGACAGAACCTTCAACCTTCCTTACGTGTACGGACGTTTAAGACAGAGCCTATAACCTTCCTTACGTGTACGGACGTTTAGGAAAGAACCTATAACCTTTCCTTACGTGTACGGACGTTTAGGACAGAACCTATAACCTTCCTTACGTGTACGGACGTTTAGGACAGAACCTATAACCTTCCTTACGTGTACGGACGTTTAGGACAGAACCAATAATCTTCCTCGTGTGTAAGGACGTTTAGGACAGAACATATAACCTTCCTTACGTGTACGGACGTTTAGGACAGAACCTATAACCTTCCTCACGTGTACGGACGTTTAGGACAGAACCTATAACCTACCTCGTGTGTACGGAAGTTTAGGACAGAACCTATAACCTTCCTCGTGTGTAAGGACGTTTAGGACAGAACATATAGCTTTCCTCGTGTGTAAGGACGTTTAGGACAGAACCTATAACCTTCCTCACGTGTAAGGACGTTAAGGACAGAACCTTTAATCCTCCTCACGTGTACAGACGTTTAGGACATAACATATAACCTTCCTTACGTGTACGGACGTTTAGGACAGAACCTATAACCTTCATCACGTGTACGGACGTTTAGGACAGAACCTATAACCTTCCTCACGTGTAAGGCCGGTAAGGACAGAACCCTAAATTTCCTATCAAGAATTAAAACATTAAAAGAAAAAAACACGTCCTCTTAACGCATAGAGAATTGTTGATATTGTAATAAAAACAAAAGTGTGAGAAATTTTGACAGAAAAAAACAACACCTTTAGTTACACAATTTATTATTACCTCCATTACTTTGCTGAAAGTTTGCTGTGGTAAGGTAACGTTAAGTCCAGCTGTTGAAACGGCTACAGTAGCGGATGGAATGGTATGTAGGTTATCCATGTCGAATAAAGAAGGCAGCGCCACCTGTTAAAGGGAAATAATTAAGGCAACACCACCTATGAAAGGAAAATACTTTAGGCAACGCCACATGCTAAAGGGAAATAATTTAGGCAGCGCCACCTGTTAAAGTAATTTAAAAATAAAAAAAATAAATAATTTAGGCATCGCTAACCTTTCAACTATTGAAACCATGTTATCTGAAATATACCGTTTATGGTGTTAACTAGTAAACCCTCGAAATCTCGAGCTATAGTTATATATGTTACCCTTGCGGAACGCATGGTCCTATTGTCAAATTGCCTACTTTTAATGGTCCGCCTGTCAATATATCTTTCGTTCTTACTACGCCCACTTAATATCTTATTTTCAAACGGATTTCTTTTTTTCCAGATTATCTACATCTTATTCAAGCTACTTGATTAGGAAAATATATTGCTTGAAGATAAATTTTGACATATAAATGTTGCGAAATCGAGGCTTTTTTTAACATAGACATTCACACATAGAGTGATTTTTTATACGAATTCTGTCGTTTTTATATTTGTATTAGAATATAAATAGTAAGAAAAAATGTCTTACATCTTTGATGCTGAAGTCTTCACCACATTTATGAAGGTTGAACACAGCGACATTGTCAAGGTCATAACTGTAATCCCCGACGTCTCGGTCAAGGTCAGACGCGCTCGTAATGACGAACCATCTTGATCTCTGCCGCATTGCGGTTTGATGCTTGTGAATGTGCATGTGATCAAATGAATTAGCCTGAGAAGAGGTCATACGGGTTAATTACTAAATTAGAACATGAATATGAAAAACAAGCATTATAGCATCACTTCTAGAATAACTTGAAACCTTATGTACAATTTCTTGGTAAAATTATCAACCTAAACATCATTGGACCAGTACCCGATCATCAGTTGTCTTTGACGACATTTAAAACTTCATTCCTCAGTTTCTTCTTCAAAAGAAAATTAGTTCCTCTCCCTATTCTTAAAAAAGCCATCTTTTTTTTAACGCAAAATGGAATAAAACAGAAATTTTATATCCTGGAAGTTGACAAATATAAAAAAAAATAAATAAATAATAATAATAAAAAAAGAGATAAATAAAAGTAAACAAAAAAATAAACAAAACAGAAATTGTCTTAAAAAGAGCCAGTTGAACTTTATTCAGTGTTACGACATAACGACATACCCGGCTAAGGACCCGTTGGACACACTGGATGTTACAGATAACGGTGATGTTGACGCCTTTCTCGTCAAAACTGTCGTAAATGTCGTCCAGTAATGAACGATGGTTGAACCTAACAACACTGACGTCATGTTCCAGATATGACATCACAAACACGCCATCCTTGTTCAATGACATGGTCAGTTCTTCTACCGTTGACGCTAGTGGGAACGAAAACAATCTTAAATATTCATTTTAATTATGACGTCACGAAATCCCAGATTTGTAAAGGTATGTTAAACTCAAATGCAATAAACAACCACACAGACCTATATTTACACGAACGTGCCCACAGCCCTTCCATCGGTTGTTTACTCATATATCATAATTTGATAAAATAATCAGAATGAAGCATAGTTTATTTGCATGTTACTGGTAAACACTACCGCTTTAATGTGCGGATGAATACAAAAAGTCCGTTTAACACAGTTTCAATTTCTACGTCCTCGAAAAAAATAGTCCTATAAGTCGCAACTTACCAGCCTCTTCGTCATATATGATAGCTACAGACCTCCATTGTAAAGACTGTATGATGCTTCGTGTTGTTTCTAGAACTGATGATGTGTACTTTTGTGAGGAGATCTTGGAACGATTGGTATCAACCCCAAGCTTGTTAGCTTCAAAAACTAGAGTAGAAGACGCATGTTGTGTGTCGTCACTTCCGGTATGCATGAAGAACAATTCAGGTGAATAGACATCTATAACTCTGGTTGATTCGTTAGACAACATGGCGTCCCAAATTCCAAGTCCCGTATGGCAGACTAGCAATATGTCCAAACTGCTGTTTTTGAACCCTAAAACTGAACAAAAATGTTTGCCCAATGCATAAGCATTTACATAAGTAGTGTAAGACCTCTTTTAACGTTCATCCAAATTTTTTTCGAAAAATTATTTCTAAATGATGACTATATCTAAAAGGCGTCGTCAAGAGATTTGGTTTGTCTCAAAATAAATAAATAAAAAAAAAAAAAAAAAAAATACAAAAAATAAAACGAGGAAAGTTTCAATAAGAGATACATGTAATCGCAGTTTTGAATGTTAGACATGCGTCACATCGACACTGAGTGTTGGCCTTGTGTCTTAAGACACTTAACAGTTTTCTGCTTTGCTTTGACCTCTGTGACCTTAAAGGTGAATGGCATACTATGCATGGCATTACAGTTATCGATACTAAACACTTTTGGCGGCATGCATGTTCCAAGCAAGAAGTCAATGTGGGATGAAATCGATGGATTAGAAACAAAGAACTGATACTTTGTACGCAATCGGTTAACAAACTTCACCAATTGGTTTAAAACACATTAATAAAGGAAAGAAATGCATTTTGATAGAGGAAGGTGAAAAATGTAAGATATCTATATTTTCGGGAATTAAATTAAGTGATATTCGCGGTCCTTAAAGAAAGCATAAAAATAAACACCCAACTTATGAATATATATTAATATATATATTTGATAGTATCTGTATATGGAATTTAACGTGGCGATAATGCGTAAAACCTTATCTTCTCAAAAAAGTGTCGACCAGGAAAACCGCTAAATATTCAGGTCGCAAAATATTTTTACAGTTTGCTCTTCCTTTAAGAAGATATGACAATATATTTGTTTCGGGGTATATGCTGTTTACCTTTCTGGTGAACCTGGAAGAGTTCATTCATTTCCGCGTTGTTCCAAGTAATCAACACCTCAGCCACATCCGGTTGTGTACTCGACAGTCGTAGTGAGTACTGGGATTGATAGTCGGATAGGGTATCCACTACGCCTGTAATGATGTCAACATAACCAAAGTGATAGTAACGACAGTACGAACTAAGAAATTAAGGTAAAATCTATTGTATCGATGAGTTTTATTTTGTAGAATTAAATAGCAAACATAAGCCAGTATTGGTCGTGTTTTGTTTGGGTTTTTTTGGGTTTTTTTTGGGTTTTTTTTCTCCTGTTGTTTAATTTTTTTTTTTTTTTTTTTGTTTTTTGTTTTTTTGTTTTGTTTTTTTTTGTTTTTTTTTTTAATATTTTTTTTTGTTTTTTTTTTCTTATTTATTTTTTGTTTGTTTGTTTGTTTTGTTTTTGTTTTACGTTTTTTTGTTTTCTTTTTGTTTATTTTTTTTTCTGATTTTTTTGGGGCTTTTTTTTTTTTTTTTTAGATTGTTACTCTGTGCCCAAACTGATTAAAATGTTAAGTCTTTTTCTAATCCGTTATATAAATGATATGACAATACCACAAAAGAGGTCATGCTCTGGTGACCTTTGTACCCCTCTACTTCACACACAAAGCGAATTGTCTAATTGAAAATTTGTTATATAACAAGACAAAAACACCATGTAAATATATCTACATGTTGTGACGAAATGACTATATACTGGGCTGTCTGGGTAAATTATTTACGACTGTAATGATAAACGCCTCAATAATTATGCAGATAATATTGAACTCATACTAAAGAACCAAGCTAAGCTACAACTAATGATCATATATTTACACTTTACACCTTAATTGAACTTTTTTGAGAACGCAATCGACAGTGTCTGGAGAACAGGACTGCGGAACTTATTAATTCCAAGTAATATACAATGATAGAGATTTATCCCTATTTTGTTTTTCATCTTTTTAAATGTTAAATGACTTAATTTTGTTTTGATATCACATGATTGTAGAGGCCTAAATTGGAGGGTAAACTAGAGACCGAGTTCAAGCTTACCTCAAGTTGTATGTAATGCTATATGCAGATGGTATATACTTTTCTATTAACAGATTCTCTTGAAGATTTACAAACGCAACTTAATTAATGTATTCTACACCTACTCAAAATTTTGACGCCTTAATGTGAAAATTGATAAAACTAAGGTTATGGAAATTATGAAAAGTGTCAGGCATCTTGGGGTTTATTTCACCCGTAATGGTTTTACTCATTAAACATGAAGCAATTATATTATGAGATGGTCTTAAGGCCATATTATACAGTTATTCCATGGGTGTGAGGGAAATAGCACTTTTATTGTCCCCCGAGATATTAACTATTTCCCGAGGTCAAATTAACAATTAAATATGGTAGATGAAGCAACATTACCAGGTAAAATAGAATTTGTAGCCTTAACAAGCAAATCGATATTGGAAACGATTGTTTTCTTATCTCGATATCATTATTGAAGTCCCAGTGTTTTTATATGCAATAATCTTTTTTTGATTTTGTAGTAGATGAAGAATTGGTTTCGCATGTGAAGTTCATTAAGCAAACATGTAAACGAGTTAACTCTATGTAGGTATTGCCATTGTTTATAAAATGTATGAATATATTTGTTTGTCATGTATGTTAATCTCTACACTTTAAGTTTATGAGAATAGAATAATTGTCATTGTCATGTATTTGTAGTAGTTGGTGACTACCTCACTGAACAACATACGGGAGGCCCGTCACATGCCATCCAGAGCACATAGGGTAAATGTCTTGGCCAAGGACGCAACTACGACAGCACAGTCAGGTCCGTTTCTCAGCTTCCCGAGAAACACAAAACGACAAGCGTAGGGAGGGTCGAACCACGAACCTCGGACCTCCACCTGAGGTTACGTAGCCGGCGCTCTAACAGACTGAACTATCGCGGCCCCTTATACCCGTCGTCATAAAGTAGGAAGGGGACTACTCGTAGTAACTCTCATTTAAAGTCAGCATGTTGTTTTTTTGGTGTTTTTTTTTTTTTTTTGTTTTTTGTTTTTTGTTTTTTTTGGACTACTCGTAGTAACTCTCATTTAAAGTCAGCATGTTGTTTTTTTGGTGTTTTTTTTTTTTTTTTTTTTTTACAAAATTTACACAATAAAGGAATTTATTTTATTAACACCCACTTCATTTTTAATTACAGGCTAATACCTTAGTACTTATCGGACGAAACAATTCAAAATTCAGTTGAGAGTTTTTTTCCCCGCGGCTACATAATGCAAATTTTTTTTACAAACATGCTTTTACCTTCTGTTATTACTGAATGATGAAAATGTTGAATTAATATTGTTTGCTATTTTAGGTATATTTTCATGAATGATGAGAACTGATGAAGAAAAGATTAAAGAGATCGTTCTTACCAAGGGGGACATAAAATACAAAATTCTAGAAAGAGAATGCATTCAATTCTCAAGTATTTGCAGTGGATAGTTACAAATCGAACAGGAGAATCTTTCTTTTAAGGGGCATCTAAACAGCAAATCCAGTCAAAACATTGATATTTTACAGGCCTATAAATCCCTATTATGGTGCAATGTCACAGAAGTAACATGATGGACTTTTAGTATGTATCATGGCAAACCCTGGGTCTTGCTGTTGACATGTAATTTGTTAAGCTGTTTGTTGATTTCAACAAAACGTAAGAAAAATGCATGTTTCAGGGGGACATAATTAACTCATTTGTATCCCATATATTACACAAACTTGCCATGTCGTTTTGCTCACAAGTGTCTAAAGCACAAAATAGGAGCATTGGTTTGACCAGCTTTGACCAGCTTTGACGTTATTATATGTACAAACGCTGTTTTTATTTTGACCTTGAATTGCAAATGGCGGTCGTGAATGATATCACACAAATATGGCATATAAGGAGGTATTTAAAACATCAAAAATGCTCTTATTAGACAATATAAAGTATTCTTGAAGACTGCTTTTAAGAAAAAATGTTCAACCGTTGAGTTTGGGGTAAAATATGCCTATTTCTGAAAAAGGCTGCAAACTCACCATTTTAACAAATTGACATTCAAATGTTCATGTTACTATGATGAGATGTCTTAAAAGTACGATATAGGAGTTTTGTTATTAACTGAAATGCCTCCTTTAAGCCATATTTGTGTAATATTATTCTCAGCTGCCATTTGCATTTCAAGGTCAAAACAAAATAAGTGTTTATACGTACATACAGTAAAATCCGGTCAAACAAATGCTCCTACCCTGTGCTATAGACACTTGTGAACATAACAGCATGTCTATTTTTCAGGTTTGATCATTTGCGTGACTTAGAATTATTCCATGCCAAATCTTACCGCAAAGTTACTCTACAGAAGAAACTGGTAGCATCTATAGCATATTATTGGTGATTGTAAGAAGCTACATGTCCAAACAAACATTTTGGTATATTACATGACATTTTTTGTGCAAATCTTAAGGTATTTATTCGTGTTTGAAATTCAACACTATTCTGCTATATAGATGACCCTTAATGAATACAATATTTTTTTAAAATTATTTCTCTTGTGTGCCTTCAGGGTTCTTCATGCAAGTCTACAGTTTGTTTGTAATCTACCTTCTTTCATTGATTTTAAGTTAGAATTGTGGCTTTTAATAATTAACTCTGTTGTTTTGGTAGGTATAAGGCGGTGTTGCATGAAATTTAATACCCAAGGATAAGTTCCGACCGGAAACAACCACAAAATATTATCCCTGTGAAATTTTACGACAAAACAGTATATTCACTGTACAAGTCACCATAATGTATCAGGCAATGTGAGATGGTAAATACGTACTAAATGTTTGGTTTGGTTTGTTTCTGTTTAATAGCCAGGGTCATTTAAGGACGTGCCAGGTTTTGGAGGTGGAGGAAAGCCGGAGTACCCGGAGAAAAACCACCGACCTACGGTCAGTACCTGGCAACTGCCCTACGTAGGTTTCGAACTCGCAACCCAGAGGTGGAGGCTAGTGATAAAGTGTCGGGACACCTTTACCACTCGGCCACCGCGTACTGAATAAAAAAACGTCTGCAGTCACAAGCAAAAAAAAACCCAATCAAATTCATCTTAAATTCATTGGCTCAATAACAATGATAATATGACACTGTGAAGTCCAATTAACCATACTACCGCCCCGCTCCCTGTTGACTCCAGCGACATGCGAAATCCGGAATTAATTACAACTCTCAAACAAAACACCCCTGTATATTCAAACCCCAACCCGGTCCATTATAACACAATGAGAAATGGTTTACCCATGGTTCCAGTACGATACACACCAGTAGCTGGAAGCTATATGAATTCTCACTAATGTACTTCCACATCTTAATTTATCTCATTACAATTTCATAGAGAATGCCAAATGCGTTAAGAGACTGTAAAAACATTTGATCACATGATCACTTGTGAAACGGTGTTGCTGTTTTCGCGACAATAAAAAGTTAAATGATTAAAGAACTTAAACTGACATTGGGATATTGAATTAACAATGTATAATTATGGTAAACTCTATCGAAAGGTAAATGTATGTAATGTTTATGTTGTTTGTCTACTGTACAATAAAATCCTGATGAGGTCCATAACACTAATTACTACATCTCTCCTTGTTTAAGGTCTCACACAACTAATTATTTCACTATATGTTATTACCAATGACTCAATCCCCTCAATCGCTCATTTGAAGGTTAAGTGTTGTGAAACTTATATAAAATTAATATTTGAAGATTTCCCTACCAGAAAAATGATGTTATTGGATATGTTTAATAGATTATAAGAGCTGACCAGTACTTTGAAGACAGTGACCCTGATATTTACAGTAGGCTGGGGAACCCCCATTTGAGGAATTCCCGCCTTTTTACACCTGGAATCCTACATCTTTCTATTTATACCAGGAGTGTATATTTTAAATTCTTAAAATCTCAACACCCTTATCTTTATTCTCGTATATAGAAAGTACCCATTTCTTGAATTATTTACTCGGGAAATAGCTACAAACCTAACCCTAAGCAACACATTTTCCTCAGGGACTTGGTTCAGGGGAAGCACCAGCTGATTGGCTTAATTAAATGTATGATACCTTAAAGTGATACAATTGAGTTATCTCCCCTAGATATTTTACAATGTTACCTATCGTTTTCCTGTTTCCACACCCTAAGCTGCTCCCTGGCTACATCTTAAAATCATTATACATTTCTTAATTAATATTTGTTAGCAACAAGTTGTCACTCAAATGTAGGTCTAACGTTCCGTATGCAATCGTTTTTCGGGCGAAAGTTTTTTTTACGAGTCATTGTCTCTCAGCAACACATTTATATACTCTCTAACGAAAAGTCCACTTATGATAACATTGATTGTCTCCCTTAAAGGTATACACGTATACTCTCTAATAA
Organism: Pecten maximus; assembly: GCF_902652985.1. Taxonomy (NCBI): domain Eukaryota; kingdom Metazoa; phylum Mollusca; class Bivalvia; order Pectinida; family Pectinidae; genus Pecten; species Pecten maximus. The sequence goes on from NC_047028.1 coordinate 30,963,365, forward strand.
AACACCTACAGTTCCTTACAGACACACACGTATACTCTCTAATAAAACACCTACAGTTCCTTACAGACATACACGTATACTCTCTAATAAAACACCTACAGTTCCTTACAGACACACACGTATACTCTCTAATAAAACACGTTTAATAACATTGTTTGTCTCTCTTAAGGCATACACGTATACTCTCTAATAAAACACCTACAGTTCCTTACAGACATACACGTATACTCTCTAATAAAACACCTACAGTTCCTTACAGACATACACGTATACTCTCTAATAAAACACCTACAGTTCCTTACAGACACACACGTATACTCTCTAATAAAACACGTTTAATAACATTGTTTGTCTCTCTTAAAGGCATACACGTATACTCTCTAATAAAACACCTACAGTTCCTTACAGACATACACGTATACTCTCTAATAAAACACCTACAGTTCCTTACAGACACACACGTATACTCTCTAATAAAACACGTTTAATAACATTGTTTGTCTCTTTTAAAGGCATACACGTATACTCTCTAATAAAACACCTACAGTTCCTTACAGACACAAGCGTATACTCTCTAATAAACACCTACAGTTCCTCACAGACACACGCGTATACTCTCTAATAAAACACCTACAGTTCCTTACAGACACACGCGTATACTCTCTAATAAAACACCTACAGTTCCTTACAGACACACGCGTATACTCTCTAATAAAACACCTACAGTTCCTTACAGACACAAGCGTATACTCTCTAATAAAACACCTACAGTTCCTTACAGACACACACGTATACTCTCTAATAAAATACCTACAGTTCCTTACAGACACAAGCGTATACTCTCTAATAAAACACCTACAGTTCCTTACAGACACAAGCGTATACTCTCTAATAAAACACCTACAGTTCCTTGCAGACACACGCGTATACTCTCTAATAAACACCTACAGTTCCTTACAGACACACACGTATACTCTCTAACAATACCTACAGTTCCTTACAGACACACGCGTATACTCTCTAATAAAACACCTACAATAACATCATTTGTCTCCCTTACAGATATATACATACTCTCTTACACAAAACCTCCTTAGTTACGTAATCACTGTCCCTATAACACTCACCTAGTTATAATAGATATAGTACATTGATACACGTCATTTTTTTACTCTTTAAGTATATTTGCCAAATTTTCCTCGGGCATTACTGTATGTGTTGTGTCGTTATATATACAAACGTGATGGAATGTACTAGCATCGCTGCACAGAGAGGCTTTGTATCTGCAGGGAATTCTCTTTTGAAAATCCATGTAGGTCAGAAGTTGACGGCCGAGGGCTTGGAACCTTGATCGAATATCGCCAATGTGATGAGCTGATCAAATATTAATTATAAAATGCTACTGCAGAAAACACTGACAATATTCAATTCAACTTGTCTGTAAAGAATATCTTTTGATCGAATATCGCCAATATATGAGTTGATCAATTATTAATTTTAAAAAGGCTGCTGTAGAAAAGACTGACAATATTAATTCAGCTTGTCCGTAGAGAATACTTATCTGTGAGATCAAAACATTGTTATAGAGATTACTAGTCTAGTCTGGAACTCGCTAATGTCTTCTGAGTGTTGTTTATACCCCGGAAGAAAATCTCCCCCAGGGGAATACGTTGTTTTGTCGTTTGTGTTCCTAATAGGTTTTCCCCAATCGATTTAGTTTGTAGTGGGTAGGTTCATATTGGTAATGATCTGGGCTTTGTTTACTTGATTAAGGTCAAGATTCATCGCAACAGCAAGGTTCATATGAGGTCGGGTGTGAAAGGTGACACAAATTGCCAGGGTAATACGAGGCCAGGTGTCTGGTGAGAAAACAACAGTGGAGGTCATATGAGGATGGGTGTCAAAGGTAACACAAACGGCCATGGTCATATGAGGATGGGTGTCAAAGGTAACACAAACGGCCATGGTCATATGAGGACGGATGTGTACTGTGTAGAGAGACACCAGCAGACATGGTCATATGAGGACGGATGTGTACTGTGTAGAGAGACACCAGGAGACATGGTCATATGAGGACGGATGTGTACTGTGTAGAGAGACACCAACAGTTAGGGTCATATAAGGACAGGAGTCTGGGGATAAACAACAGTCAGGATCAAATGATGATGGGTGTCAAAATGGACACCAACAGTAAGGGTCATATAAGGACGGGTGTCAAAATGGTCACCAACAGTTAGGGTCATATAAGGACGGGTGTCAAAATGGTCACCAACAGTTAGGGTCATATGAGGACGGGTGTCGAATTGGACACCAACAGTAAGGGTCATATGAGGACGGGTGTCGAATTAAACACCAACAGTAAGGGTCATATAAGGACGGGTGTCGAATTGGACACCAACAGTAAGGGTCATATGAGGACGGGTGTCGAATTAAACACTAACAGTTAGGGTCATATGAGGACGGGTGTCAATGTGGACATCAACACTTTGGGTCATATAAGGACGGGTGTCGAATTAAACACCAACAGTAAGGGACATATGAGGACGGGTGTCGAATTAAACACCAACAGTTAGGGTCATATGAGGACGGGTGTCAAATTGGACACCAACAGTTAGGGTCATATGAGGACGGGTGTCAAATTGGACACCAACAGTTAGGGTCATATGAGGACGGGTGTCAAATTGGACACCAACAGTTAGGATCATTTGAGGACGGGTGTCAAAGGTGACACTTATAGCCAGGGTTTATGAGGACGGGTGTCAAGGAGATACCCCGGAAACATTTACCCTTACATAACATTGTCTTTCGATGAAGCTATTCAAACCCTATGACAGTAATAATCAACGTTTACGCGTGTTGATGTGATGTTAAAGAGAAAAAAAAATTGTTGGCAATCTTTTTTTTATATAAAAAGTACGTTTTTTATGTTGTGGTTGCTGTATATAGGAAATATTGTTCCAGAATATGAGTTTACGTTTACAGACGCTTATCGTAATATCCTGTGCATTGTTATATATATGTAAAATATATATTTTATGTGACCATCATGTGTTAGTTCCGGATAATATCAGCCTGTTGTTTATATTTTGGCTCCAATATTAGTTTATCTTGTTGTTTTCCGGAATAAAAAAGGGTTGTCGTCACGAAGCGAGAATAATGGTGTAGTGTTGTCATTTCTCTGTGTAACTCCCAAACGTATTCCTTGAATGTAACAGTATTGCCCCAGACTATACTGCAAACAAATAAAAAATGCTTTCTATGGGTTATCTGACAAAATGGTTTCCAAAACCATTAAAAATTCAAATTAAGTGTTTGCGTTTCCCTGGTGCACTCCCTGGTGCCGACATTGCCTTCACGTGCGAAATTTGAATGGTACATTACCTATATATGGACTTACAATAACTCAAACGTAGATCTAGAGATACGTTTATAACAACGTTAACGTGCCAAGACAATACATGTAAACCATGAGAGGTAAGCACAGCGGGGAATTCCTCTGATGATGAGGTAAGCATAATACAGCGGGGAATTCCCCTGGTGATGAGGTAGCACAAATAGCACAATTCAGCGAGGAATTCCCCTGGTGATGAGGTAGCACAAATAGCACAATTTAGCGAGGAATTCCCCTGGTGATGAGGTAGCACAAATAGCACAATTCAGCGAGGAATTCCCCTGGTGATGAGGTAGCACAAATAGCACAATTTAGCGAGGAATTCCCCTGGTGATGAGGTAGCACAATTTAGCGAGGAATTCCCCTGGTGATGAGGTAGCACAATTTAGCGAGGAATTCCCCTGGTGATGAGGTAGCACAATACAGCAAGGAATCCCCCTGGAGATGAGGTAGCACAATTTAGTGAGGAATTCTCCTTGTTAGACTCGACCCTGTCTCTAGAATATTAGAATTTATACAAAATTAAGATTTAAGATTTCGGTCTCTGACATATCTGAGACTGCCCGCCAGCTCCTGAATTCTAAAACTGGATTACCTGCCTCTAGTGTGAAACTTAGGGTCTCTAGAATCAGAAATACATGTATCCTAAAGGCCAAAATCAAAAACCTCACTTTTTATAGTTTCAATATTCAGCAACCAGTCGTTGGACAATTCTTTAGATAAACCGTTTGCAACTATAAATACATTCAATTTCAAAAGTCGTTTTTCCTTCCTGGTATATCATCATTTGATAAAACCTCACTTAATCCCTTTTTTGTTTTTTCATCTTTTTAAATGACTTAATTTTTGTTTTGATATCACATGATTGTAGAGTTCAAGTTTACCTCAAGTTGTATGTAATGCTATATGCAGATGGTATATACTTTTCTATTAACAGATTCTCTTGAAGATTTACAAACGCAACTTAATGTATTCCACACCTACTCAAAATTTTGACGCCTTAACGTGAAAATTGATAAAACTAAGGTTATTGAAATTATGAAAAGTTTCAGGTATCTCGAGGGGTTTATTTCACCCGTAATGGTTTTACTCATTAAACATGAAGCAATTATATTATGAGATGGTCTTCAGGCCATATTATACAGTTATTCCATGGGTGTGAGGGAAATAGCACTTTTATTGTCCCCCGAGATATTAACTATCTCCCGAGGTCAAATTAACAATTGAATATGGTAGATGAAGCAACATTACCAAGTAAAATAGAATGTGTAGCCTTAACAAGCAAATCGATATTGGAAACGATTGTTTTCTTATCTCGATATCATTATTGAAGTCCCAGTGTTTTTATATGCAATAATCTTTTTTTGATTTTGTAGTAGATGAAGAATTGGTTTCGCATGTGAAGTTCATTAAGCAAAAATGTAAACGAGTTAACTTTATGTAGGTATTGCCATTGTTTATAAAATGTATGTATATATATGTTTGTCATGTATGTTAATCTCTACACTTTAAGTTTATGAGATTAAAATAATTGTCATTGTCGTGTACTTGTAGTAGTTGGTGACTACCTCACTTAACAACATACGGGAGACCCGTCGGCTGCCATCCAGAGCAATTAGGGTAAATATCTTGCCCAAGGACACAATCACTACAGCACAGATCGGTCCGTTTCTCAGATTCCCAAGAAACACAAACCGATACAGGTAGGGAGGGTCGAACCACGAACCTCGGACCTTCACCTGAGGTTACGTAGCCGGCGCTCTAACAGACTGAACTATCGCGGCCCCTTATACCCGTCGTCATAAAGTAGGAAGGGGACTACTCGTAGTAACTCTCATTTAAAGTCAGCATGTTTTTTGTTTTGTTTTTTTTTGTTTTTTTTTGTTTTGTTTTTGTTTTTTTTGTGTTTTTTTCTTTTTACAAAATTTACACAATAAAGGAATTTATTTTATTAACACCCACTTCATTCTTAATTACAGGCTAATACCTTAGTACTTATCGGACGAAACAATTCGAAATTCAGTTGAGAGTTTTTTCCCCGCGGCTACATAATGCAAATGTTTTTGCAAGCATGCTTTTACCTTCTTTTCAACTGTTATTACTGAATGATGAAAATGTTGAATTAATATTGTTTGCTATTTTAGGTCTATTTTCATGAATAATGAGAACTGATGAAGAAAAGATTAAAGAGATCGATCTTATCAAGGGGGACATACAATACAATATTCAAGAAAGAGATAGACCTTTAATGCATTCAATTCTCAAGTATTTGCAGTGGATAGTTACAAATCGAACAGGAGAATCTTTCTTTTAAGGGGCATCTAAACAGCAAATCCAGTCAAAACATTGATATTTTACAGGCCTATAAATCCCTATTATGGTGCAATGTCACAGAAGTAACATGATGGACTTTTAGTATGTATCATGGCAAACCCTGGGTCTTGCTGTTGACATGTAATTTGTTAAGCTGTTTGTTGATTTCAACAAAACGTAAGAAAAATGCATGTTTCAGGGGGACATAATTAACTCATTTGTATCCCATATATTACACAAACTTGCCATGTCGTTTTGCTCACAAGTGTCTAAAGCACAAAATAGGAGCATTGGTTTGACCAGCTTTGACCAGCTTTGACGTTATTATATGTACAATCGCTGTTTTTATTTTGACCTTGAATTGCAAATGGCGGTCGTGAATGATATCACACAAATATGGCATATAAGGAGGTATTTAAAACATCAAAAATGCTCTTATTAGACAATATAAAGTATTCTTGAAGACTGCTTTTATGAAAAAATGTTCAACCGTTGAGTTTGGGGTAAAATATGCCTATTTCTGAAAAAGGCTGCAAACTCACCATTTTAACAAATTGACATTCAAATGTTCATGTTACTATGATGAGATGTCTTAAAAGTACGATATAGGAGTTTTGTTATTAACTGAAATGCCTCCTTTAAGCCATATTTGTGTAATATTATTCTCAGCTGCCATTTGCATTTCAAGGTCAAAACAAAATAAGTGTTTATACGTACATACAGTAAAATCCGGTCAAACAAATGCTCCTACCCTGTGCTATAGACACTTGTGAACATAACAGCATGTCTATTTTTCAGGTTTGATCATTTGCGTGACTTAGAATTATTCCATGCCAAATCTTACCGCAAAGTTACTCTACAGAAGAAACTGGTAGCATCTATAGCATATTATTGGTGATTGTAAGAAGCTACATGTCCAAACAAACATTTTGGTATATTACATGACATTTTTTGTGCAAATCTTAAGGTATTTATTCGTGTTTGAAATTCAACACTATTCTGCTATATAGATGACCCTTAATGAATACAATATTTTTTTTAAATTATTTCTCTTGTGTGCCTTCAGGGTTCTTCATGCAAGTCTACAGTTTGTTTGTAATCTACCTTCTTTCATTGATTTTAAGTTAGAATTGTGGCTTTTAATAATTAACTCTGTTGTTTTGGTAGGTATAAGGCGGTGTTGCATGAAATTTAATACCCAAGGATAAGTTCCGACCGGAAACAACCACAAAATATTATCCCTGTGAAATTTCACGACAAAACAGTATATTCACTGTACAAGTCACCATAATGTATCAGGCAATGTGAGATGGTAAATACGTACTAAATGTTTGGTTTGGTTTGTTTCTGTTTAATAGCCAGGGTCATTTAAGGACGTGCCAGGTTTTGGAGGTGGAGGAAAGCCGGAGTACCCGGAGAAAAACCACCGACCTACGGTCAGTACCTGGCAACTGCCCTACGTAGGTTTCGAACTCGCAACCCAGAGGTGGAGGCTAGTGATAAAGTGTCGGGACACCTTTACCACTCGGCCACCGCGTACTGAATGAAAAAACGTCTGCAGTCACAAGTAAAAAAACAAAAAGACAATCAAATTCATCTTAAATTCATTGGCTCAATAACAATGATAATATGACATTGTGAAGTCCAATTAACCATACTACCGCCTCGCTCCCTGTAGACTCCGGCGACATGCGAAATCCGGAATTAATTACAACTCTCAAACAAAACACCCCTGTATATTCAAACCCCAACCCGGTCCATTATAACACAATGAGAAATGGTTTACCTATGGTTCCAGTACGATACACACCAGTAGCTGGAAGCTATATGAATTCTCACTAATGTACTTCCACATCTTAATTTCTCTCATTACAATTTCATAGAGAATGCCAAATGCGTTAAGAGACTGTAAAAACATTTGATCACATGATCACTTGTGAAACGGTGTTGCTGTTTTCGCGACAATAAAAAGTTAAATGATTAAAGAACTTAAACTGACATTGGGATATTGAATTAACAATGTATAATTATGGTAAACTCTATCGAAAGGTAAATGTAATGTTTATGTTGTTTGTCTACTGTACAATAAAATCCTGATGAGGTCCATAACACTAATTACTACATCTCTCCTTGTTTAAGGTCTCGCACAACTAATTATTTCACTATATGTTATTACCAATGACCCCATCCCCTCAATCGCTCTTTTGAAGGTTAAGTGTTGTGAAACTTATATAAAATTAATATTTGAAGATTTCCCTACCAGAAAAATGATGTTATTGGATATGTTTAATAGATTATAAGAGCTCACCAGTACTTTGAAGACAGTAACCCTGATATTTACAGTAGGCTGGGGAACCCCCATTTGAGGAATTCCCGCCTTTTTACACCTGGAATCCTACGTCTTTCTATTTATACCAGGAGTGTATATTTTAAATTCTTAAAATCTCAACACCCTTATCTTTATTCTCGTATAGAGAAAGTACCCATTTCTTGAATTATTTACTCGGGAAATAGCTACAACCCTAACCCTAAGCAACACATTTTTCTCAGGGACTTGGTTCAGGGGAAGCACCAGCTGATTGGCTTAATTAATTGTATGATACCTTAAAGTGATACAATTGAGTTATCTCCCCTAGATATTTTACAATGTTACCTATCGTTTTCCTGTTTCCACACCCTAAGCTGCCTCCTGGCTACATCTTAAAATTATTATACATTTCTTAATTAATATTTGTTAGCAACAAGTTGTCACTCAAATGTAGGTCTAACGTTCCGTATGCAATCGTTTTTCGGGCGAAAGTTTTTTATGAGTCATTGTCTCTCAGCAACATATTTATATACTCTCTAACGAAAAATCCACTTATGATAACATTGATTGTCTTCCTTAAAGGCATACACTTATACTCTCTAATAAAACACCTACAGTTCCTTACAGACATACACGTATACTCTCTAATAAAACACCTACAGTTCCTTACAGACATACACGTATACTCTCTAATAAAACACCTACAGTTCCTTACAGACACACACGTATACTCTCTAATAAAACACGTTTAATAACATTGTTTGTCTCTCTTAAGGCATACACGTATACTCTCTAATAAAACACCTACAGTTCCTTACAGACATACACGTATACTCTCTAATAAAACACCTACAGTTCCTTACAGACATACACGTATACTCTCTAATAAAACACCTACAGTTCCTTACAGACACACACGTATACTCTCTAATAAAACACGTTTAATAACATTGTTCGTCTCTCTTAAAGGCATACACGTATACTCTCTAATAAAACACCTACAGTTCCTTACAGACACACGCGTATACTCTCTAATAAAACACCTACAGTTCCTTACAGACACACACGTATACTCTCTAATAAAACACGTTTAATAACATTGTTTGTCTCTCTTAAAGGCATACACGTATACTCTCTAATAAAACACCTACAGTTCCTTACAGACACAAGCGTATACTCTCTAATAAACACCTACAGTTCCTTACAGACACACGCGTATACTCTCTAATAAAACACCTACAGTTCCTTACAGACACACGCGTATACTCTCTAATAAAACACCTACAGTTCCTTACAGACACACGCGTATACTCTCTAATAAAACACCTACAGTTCCTTACAGACACAAGCGTATACTCTCTAATAAAACACCTACAGTTCCTTACAGACATACACGTATACTCTCTAATAAAACACCTACAGTTCCTTACAGACACAAGCGTATACTCTCTAATAAAACACCTACAGTTCCTTACAGACACAAGCGTATACTCTCTAATAAAACACCTACAGTTCCTTACAGACACACGCGTATACTCTCTAATAAACACCTACAGTTCCTTACAGACACACACGTATACTCTCTAACAATACCTACAGTTCCTTACAGACACACGCGTATACTCTCTAATAAAACACCTACAATAACATCATTTGTCTCCCTTACAGATATATACATACTCTCTTACACAAAACCTCCTTAGTTACGTAATCACTGTCCCTATAACACTCACCTAGTTATAATACATATAGTACATTGATACACGTCATTTTTTTACTCTTTAAGTATATTTGCCAAATTTTCCTCGGGCATTACTATATGTGTTGTGTCGTTATATATACAAACGTGATGGAATGTACTAGCATCGCTGCACAGAGAGGCTTTGTATCTGCAGGGAATTCTCTTTTGAAAATCCATGTAGGTCAGAAGTTGACGGCCGAGGGCTTGGAACCTTGATCGAATATCGCCAATGTGATGAGCTGATCAAATATTAATTATAAAATGCTACTGCAGAAAACACTGACAATATTCAATTCAACTTGTCTGTAAAGAATATCTTTTGATCGAATATCGCCAATATATGAGTTGATCAATTATTAATTTTAAAAAGGCTGCTGTAGAAAAGACTGACAATATTAATTCAGCTTGTCCGTAGAGAATACTTATCTGTGAGATCAAAACATTGTTATAGAGATTACTAGTCTAGTCTGGAACTCGCTAATGTCTTCTGAGTGTTGTTTATACCCCGGAAGAAAATCTCCCCCAGGGGAATACGTTGTTTTGTCGTTTGTGTTCCTAATAGGTTTTCCCCAATCGATTTAGTTTGTAGTGGGTAGGTTCATATTGGTAATGATCTGGGCTTTGTTTACTTGATTAAGGTCAAGATTCATCGCAACAGCAAGGTTCATATGAGGTCGGGTGTGAAAGGTGACACAAATTGCCAGGGTAATACGAGGCCAGGTGTCTGGTGAGAAAACAACAGTGGAGGTCATATGAGGATGGGTGTCAAAGGTAACACAAACGGCCATGGTCATATGAGGACGGGTGTCAAAGTAGACACCAACATTTGGGTCATATGATGATGGGTGTCAAAGGTAACACAAACGGCCATGGTCATATGAGGATGGGTGTCAAAGGTAACACAAACGGCCATGGTCATATGAGGACGGATGTGTACTGTGTAGAGAGACACCAGCAGACATGGTCATATGAGGACGGATGTGTACTGTGTAGAGAGACACCAGGAGACATGGTCATATGAGGACGGATGTGTACTGTGTAGAGAGACACCAACAGTTAGGGTCATATAAGGACAGGAGTCTGGGGATAAACAACAGTCAGGATCAAATGATGATGGGTGTCAAAATGGACACCAACAGTAAGGGTCATATAAGGACGGGTGTCAAAATGGTCACCAACAGTTAGGGTCATATAAGGACGGGTGTCAAAATGGTCACCAACAGTTAGGGTCATATGAGGACGGGTGTCGAATTGGACACCAACAGTAAGGGTCATATGAGGACGGGTGTCGAATTAAACACCAACAGTAAGGGTCATATAAGGACGGGTGTCGAATTGGACACCAACAGTAAGGGTCATATGAGGACGGGTGTCGAATTAAACACTAACAGTTAGGGTCATATGAGGACGGGTGTCAATGTAGACATCAACACTTTGGGTTATATAAGGACGGGTGTCGAATTAAACACCAACAGTAAGGGACATATGAGGACGGGTGTGGAATTAAACACCAACAGTTAGGGTCATATGAGGACGGGTGTCAAATTGGACACCAACAGTTAGGGTCATATGAGGACGGGTGTCAAATTGGACACCAACAGTAAGGGTCATATGAGGACGGTTGACAAATTGGACACCAACAGTTAGGATCATTTGAGGACGGGTGTCAAAGGTGACACTTATAGCCAGGGTTTATGAGGACGGGTGTCAAGGAGATACCCCGGAAACATTTACCCTTACATAACATTGTCTTTAGATGAAGCTATTCAAACCCTATGACAGTAATAATCAACGTTTACGCGTGTTGATGTGATGTTAAATAGAAAAAAATTGTTGGCAATCTTTTTTATATACAAAGTACGTTTTTTTATGTTGTGGTTGCTGTATATAGGAAATATTGTTTCAGAATATGGGTATACGTTTACAGACGCTTATCGTAATATCCTGTGCATTGTTATATATGTGTAAAATATATATTTTATGTGACCATCATGTGTTAGTTCCGGATAATATCAGCCTGTTGTTTATATTTTGGCTCCAATATTAGTTTATCTTGTTGTTTTCCGGAATAAAAAAGGGTTGTCGTCACGAAGCGAGAATAATGGTGTCGTGTTGTCATTTCTCTGTGTAACTCCCCAACGTATACCTTGAATGTAACAGTATTGCCCCTAGACTATACTGCAAACAAATAAAAAATGCTTTCTGTCGGTTATCTGACAAAATGGTTTCCAAAACCATGAAATATTCAAATTAAGTGTTTTCGTTTCCCTGGTGCACTCCCTGGTGCCGACATTGCTTTCACGTGCGAAATTTGAATGGTACATTACCTATATATGGACTTACAATAACTCAAACGTAGATCTAGAGATACGTTTATAACAACGTTAACGTGTCAAGGCAATACAGGTCAACCATGAGAGGTAAGCACAGCGGGGAATTCCCCTGGTGATGAGGTAAGCACAATACAGGGAGGAATTCCCCTGGTGATGAGGTAGCACAAATAGCACAATTCAGCGAGGAATTCCCCTGGTGATGAGGTAGCACAAATAGCACAATTTAGCGAGGAATTCCCCTGGTGATGAGGTAGCACAAATAGCACAATTCAGCGAGGAATTCCCCTGGTGATGAGGTAGCACAAATAGCACAATTTAGCGAGGAATTCCCCTGGTGATGAGGTAGCACAATTTAGCGAGGAATTCCCCTGGTGATGAGGTAGCACAATTTAGCGAGGAATTCCCCTGGTGATGAGGTAGCACAATACAGCAAGGAATCCCCCTGGTGATGAGGTAGCACAATTTAGTGAGGAATTCTCCTTGTTAGACTCGACCCTGTCTCTAGAATATTAGAATTTATACAAAATTAAGATTTAAGATTTCGGTCTCTGACATATCTGAGACTGCCCGCCAGCTCCTGAATTCTAAAACTGGATTACCTGCCTCTAGTGTGAAACTTAGGGTCTCTAGAATCAGAAATACATGTATCCTAAAGGCCAAAATCAAAAACCTCACTTTTTATAGTTTCAATATTCAGCAACCAGTCGTTGGACAATTCTTTAGATAAACCGTTTGCAACTATAAATACATTCAATTTCAAAAGTCGTTTTTCCTTCCTGGTATATCATCATTTGATAAAACCTCACTTAATTTTAAGCATTCACTCAAGCATACATGTACATGCACTACGGTAACCAGAAACTCAAGGAAGAACAGTTCAGTGTGCCAGCACTATAATGTCATATGTCAGTGGGCCTATCATACTTTGACACCGTCCTCATTATAACAACAAAATACGACATGATAACGAAACCAGAATGCTAACTAACACCGATCAACCGAGGGAAAAACAACAGAGAATACCGACATAATAACGAAACCACACTGCTAACTAACACCGATAAACCGAGGGGAACACAACAGAGAATACCGACATGATAACGAAACCACAATGCTAACTAACACCGATAAACCGAGAGAAAAACAACAGAGAATACCGACATGATAACGAAACCACAATTCTAACTAACACCGATCAACAGAGGGAAAAACAACAGAGAATACCGACATAATAACGAAACCACAATTCTAACTAACACCGATCAACCGAGGGAAAAACAACAGAGAATACCGACATAATAACGAAACCACAATTCTAACTAACACCGATCCACCGAGGGAAAAACAACAGAGAATACCGACATAATAACGAAACCATTATTCCAGCTCAGTATCGGTATACCGAGGGCTAAAAAAAAGCTTAAAAAAAGGAAAAAAAATAAAAGAAAAAAAAGAAGAAGATTTGCACGGCAATTAGTTGCTCCGGAAGAGAAGGCGTCTTCTGCTTGTTACGAGGACGTAAAAGCCGAAACAAACAATCCTACAGCAAATCATAAATCTAGGTCTACAGTATAGACACTGCTTGTCACAAAAATGTATAACATGGCCGAGTATAGATCTACATCTAAATAAACAAATGAAAAAAAAATGTCTTAAATTTACATAACACATACAGTTGCGGAATTTTAATTACTATTTACGTTGAATTAAAAGAAGAAAGAAGCTCGGATTTCAAGTGGATGTAATAACATCAAGTATGTACCTTTAAACAATATATATTGTGATACAAGCGTAATCAATGAATATCACTCAACAGAATACTATACATTATCAGGGATCAATGTTTCTGCATCCATCCCACATTCATGTATCGTATTCAAAAGCAATGGCATGCCACCATAATTTCGTTTGTTTTTTGTTTTTTTTTGTTTTGCACAAAACATGCTCCAAGCGGAAATTGATGTTCAAGTAGTGAAGATGATTGAATGATCACCGTGGCGTTTCACCTGGATTTAGGATTACGTCACTGACATGTTTTAATAGCTTTAAAACCGATATCGTTTCGAATGTAAATCATGAGGAAGGTTGGATAGGAAATGCAGGGTAAAATTTGTGGGGTAGAACCAATGAAAGGAGAGGGGGTGGGGTTGGGGGATAGCGATATTTCATATTTAAAGCTGTTGTTTATGTGTCTTATATACAGTGATGACAACCTTACATATCTAAAGCTGTTGTTTATGTGTCTTATATACTGTGATGACTACCTTACATATTTAAAGCTGTTGTTTATGTGTCTTCTATATAGTGATGACAACATTACATATCTAAAGCTGTTGTTTATGTGTCTTATATACAGTATTGAATACCTTACATATCTAAAGCTGTTGTTTATGTGTCTTATATATATGGATGATTACCTTACATATCTAAAGCTGTTGTTTATGTGTCTTATATAAAGTGATGACTACCTTACATATCTAAAGCTGTTGTTTATGTGTCTTATATAAAGTGATGACTACCTTACATATCTAAAGCTGTTGTTTATGTGTCTTATATAAAGTGATGACTACCTTACATATCTAAAGCTGTTGTTTATGTGTCTTATATACAGTGATGACTACTTACATATCTAAAGATGTTGTTTATGTGTCTTATATACAGTATTGAATACCTTACATATCTAAAGCTGTTGTTTATGTGTCTTATATACATGGATGACTACTTACATATCTAAAGCTGTTGATTATGTGTCTTATATACAGTGGTGACTACCTTTTATATATAAAGCTGTTGTTTATGTGTCTTATATACATGGATGACTACTTACATATCTAAAGCTGTTGTTTATGTGTCTTATATACAGTGGTGACTACCTTTTATATTTAAAGCTGTTGTTTATGTGTCTTATATACATGGATGACTACTTACATATCTAAAGCTGTTGTTTATGTGTCTTATATACAGTGGTGACCATCTTACATATTTAAAGCTGTTGTTTATGTGTCTTATATACAGAGATGACAACCTTACATATGTAAAGCTGTTGTTTATGTGTCTTATATACAGTGATGACAACCTTACATATCTAAAGCTGTTGTTTATGTGTCTTATATACAGTGATGACAACATTACATATGTAAAGCTGTTGTTTATGTGTCTTATATACAGTGATGACTACCTTACATATTGAAAGCTGTTGTTTATGTGTCTTATATACTGTGATGACTACCTTACATATTGAAAGCTGTTGTTTATGTGTCTTATATACTGTGATGACTACCTTACATATGTAAAGCTGTTGTTTATGTGTCTTATATACAGTGATGACAACATTACATATGTAAAGCTGTTGTTTATGTGTCTTATATACAGTGGTGACTACCTTACATATCTAAAGCTGTTGTTGATGTGTCTTATATACAGTGATGACAACCTTACATATCTAAAGCTGTTATTTATGTGTCTTATATACAGTGATGACTACCTTACATATCTAAAACTGTTGTTTATGTTTCTTATATACAGTGATGACTACCTCACATATTTAAAGCTGTTGTTTATGTGTCTTATATACTGTGATGACCATCTTACATATCTAAAGCTGATCTTTATGTGTCTTATATACAGTGATGACTACCTTACATATCTAAAGCTGTTGTTTATGTGTCTTATATACAGTGATGCCTACCTTACATATTTAAAGCTGTTGTTTATGTGTCTTATATACAGTGATGACTACCTTACATATTTAAAGCTGTTGTTTATGTGTCTTATATACAGTGATGACAACCTTACATATTGAAAGCTGTTGTTTATGTGTCTTATATACAGTGATGACTACCTTACATATGTAAAGCTGTTGTTGATGTGTCTTATATACAGTGATGACAACCTTACATATTGAAAGCTGTTGTTTATGTGTCTTATATACAGTGATGACTACCTTACATATGTAAAGCTGTTGTTTATGTGTCTATATACAGTGATGCCTACCTTACATATGTAAAGCTGTTGTTGATGTGTCTTATATACATGGATGACTACCTTACATATTTAAAGCTGTTGTTTATGTGTCTTATATACATGGATGACTACCTCACATATTCTAGACTGTTATTTATGTGTCTTATATAAAGTGATGACTACCTTACATATGTAAAGCTGATCTTTATGTGTCTTATATACAGTGATGACTACCTTACATATGTAAAACTGTTGTTTATGTGTCTTATATACAGTGATGACCATCTAACATACCTAAAGCTGTTGTTTATGTGTCTTATATACTGTGATGACTACCTTACATATCTGAAGCTGTTGTTTATGTGTCTTATATACAGTGATGACCATCTTACATATTTAAAGCTGTTGTTTATGTGACTTATACAATGTATACAGTGATGACAACCTCACATATTCAAGGCTGTTGTTTATGTGTCTTATATACAGTGATGACAACCTTACATATCTAAAGCTGTTGTTTATGTGTCTTATATACAGTGATGACTACCTTACATATCTAAAGCTGTTGTTTATGTGTCTTATATACAGTGATGACAACCTTACATATCTAAAGCTGTTGTTTATGTGTCTTATATACAGTGATGACCATCTTACATATCTAAAGCTGTTGTTTATGTGTCTTATATACAGTGATGACCATCTTACATATCTAAAGCTGATGTTTATGTGTCTTATATACAGTGATGACTACCTTACATATCTAAAGCTGATGTTTATGTGTCTTATATACAGTATTGAATACCTTACATATCTAAAGCTGTTGGTTATGTGTCTTATATACAGTGATGACTACCTTACCTATGTAAAGCTGTTGTTTATGTGTCTTGCATGAAATGATTACTACTTTACGCATTGGCCTCATCTTTGCGTTCACGATGACAGCCGTTTTAAGCACATTATACTTATTTATACTCAACCTTCCTCAGGTAAGTATTAATGACTAAAGTGGCACGTTATTCTACCGATTACAATTATTGCCAGGAACAAACAGGTTTTCAATTGTATCAGATGCCCCGTTTTTCTATCCCCCAAATTACCAAAATATTCGTAATGCTGTTAAATGGTACCGAGCGGTCATAAAAACAATATCATTCATGCAAGTCCGGAGTGCCAGACGTCTCATGACGGTCTCTGATCTCATCTTTATATATGTATATAGGTTTAAATATCAACAAATAGTTTTACATTTGAAAGTCAACCTGAGCTTCATTTAATACAAGTTATACTTACCGATCCGCGTGAGGGGCCGTCCAGTGGAACCAATTCCCAGAGAAACCATAACTGTCCACATCCATAAGTTTACTCCACAGATCATGCCTGGAAACATTTCACACACCGGTGATACATGTATATATATTTATGTATAAATTTCCATACGAAACTTATAAAATAAATGTGAAATGTGTACAGATATTCACAACTCTTGCGTTAGCGGGGACGGATATGATATGGAACTGTTATTACAATGTCTGGTGACAGACAATAGGTATCCATTGTTTCTATACAATACGGGCGAAGCCATGTGAGAACACTCGATGTACACGTGGGTTATTTTAAACTAAACTTCATCTGCAGATATTTAGATCATACTGTACATGACAGTCGGTTCCTGCGATTCATTGGATCAATAACTACACATTGATTATACAGGTCATATTGATGAGTTCAGGAGGTCGGCTGTATCTCAGTTGACAGACCATCCAATTATCACGACCGTTTGTGAGCATCTGAGGCGTGTGACTCGGTCCCTACTCGGGGTCGTGAGCATCTGAGGCGTGTGGCTCGGTCCCTACTCGGGGCCGTTAGTATCTGAGGCGCGTGGATAAGTCCCTACTCGGGGTCGTGAGCATCTGAGGCGTGTGGTTAAGTCCCTACTCGGGGCCGTTAGTATCTGAGGCGTGTGGCTAAGTCTCTTCTCGGGGCCGTTAGTATCTGAGGCGTGTGGTTAAGTCCCTACTTGGGGCCGTTAGCATCTGAGTCGTGTGGCTAAGTCCCTACCCGGGGTCGTTAGTATCTGAGGCGTGTAGCCAAGTCCCTACTCGGGGCCGTTAGCATCTGAGGCGTGTGGCTAAGTCTCTTCTCGGGGCTGTTAGTGTTTCTCAGTCAGATCAAATCATCAAATGGGATATGCTATCGAGGTTGCGTCTTTGGAAAAAAATACTTCACTCTAGTAGTTTTTGATAAGAGCGACGTATCTCTTGTGCGTAGTGACGTGAGGTAGTCACCAGCTACTATAAAGAGACGACAAGAAATCATAGTAAATTAGGACTTCATAAAACGATCTTAATTTGACGTGCTCAAATCTTAACCAACAATGATAGATATAGAAACCAAAGTAGATGAACTACAACTAGCGCCAGAACGCTTCCAGCGCGAAAAATGCTTTAACAGGTTACTGCTGAAATATGTACGTTTACAGAAATATATTGCGGAGGAACCATTTTTTGAAAAAAAAGATACCATCGTGAAATATACCAAATATTTACCACCCTCGTGAAATATACCAAATATTTACCACACTCTTGAAAAATACCAAATATTTACAACACTCGTGAAATATACCAAATATTTACAACACTCGTGAAATATACCAAATATTTACCACACTCGTGAAATATACCAAATATTTACTACCCTCGTGAAATATACCAAATATTTACCACACTCTTGAAAGATACCAAATATGCCACACTCTTGAAAGATACCAAATATTGACCACACTCGTGAAAGATATCAAGTATTTACCACAATCGCGAAAGATTTCAAAAATATACCAAACTCTTGAAAGATACCAAATATTTACCGCAATCTTGAAAGATACCAAATATTTACAACACTCGTGAAATATACCAATATTTACCACCCGGGTGAAAGATACCAAATATTTACAACACTCGTGAAAGATACCAATATTTACCACCCGGGTGAAAGATACCAAATATTTACAACACTCGTGAAAGATACCAATATTTACCACCCGGGTGAAAGATATCAAGTATTTACCACACTCGTGAAAGATACCAAATATTTACCACACTCGTGAAATATACCAAATATTTACCACACTCATGAAATATACCAAATATTTACCGCACTCGTGAAATATACCAAATATTTACCACACTCGTGAAATATGCCAAATATCTCCCGCTCGTGAAAGATACCAAATATTTACCACACTCGTGAAATATACCAAATATTTACCACACTCGTGAAATATGCCAAATATCTCCCGCTCGTGAAAGATACCAAATATTTACCGCACTCGTGAAATATACCAAATATTTACCACACTCGTGAAATATGCCAAATATCTCCCGCTCGTGAAAGATACCAAATATTTACCACACTCGTGAAATATGCCAAATATCTCCCGCTCGTGAAAGATACCAAATATTTACCACAGTCGTGAAAGATACCAAATATTTACCACACTCGTGAAAGATATCAAGTATTTACCACACTCGTGAAAGATACCAAATATTTACCGCACTCGTGAAAGATACCAAATATTGACCACACTCGTGAAAGATACCAAATATTTACTACATTCGTTAATATTAACTGATATTCATAGATGTCCTCGATTTTGTACACTTTTAATCTTGTTTTTTTTAAAAATTAGAAATGCAGTTTTGTTTACGCGTCTGTAATCTGTGGTTGTTGATATTGTTGTTGATGATGATATTGTTGTTGTTGTTGTTGTTGATGATGATGATGATGATGATGATGATGATGGTGATGACCTTCTTCTTCTTCTTCTTCTTCTTCTTCTTCTATTACAGAGCTTTATTTCATGCCTGAACATATAGTTAATTTAAATCATCCACAAATATTAACTAAATGTGTTAACGCCATGTAAATACAAACAGGAGTAGATTTCAAGATTTATCTGCCATAGCGGTAACACAGGTATTAGGTTTGTCTCTCAATACACCGAGTACAGAATGGAGGTATTGACGGATGAGGCTTTGTAGAACATATCGTACAGTCTAAATATATTTACCAGAGAATTTTTATGACTACTACTTACCAAAGAGGAAACAAATTCGAAAATCAAAAGCTTGTAATCAGAGTAGGCAATTTGTATTCTATGTGTTTTTGTAATTGAACCATTAAAGCTAATATCTCCACAATCTAAGTTTTATTGTGCTATTATCGATGACAACATGCTGGAGGACCTTTTCCGTCGGTCCTGGAGGCTTAGTTGATTGTGGTTAAAATAAACATTCAAAGTATTCTACCTGCTTCATTCATTTTCTCTGGTCGTTTTACCTATCTACGAAGCCTTTTATCGTGTCTTTTATACGGCGAATTCCTCATAAATGAACCTTTGAATCTTACGTTAAAGAATACATTCTGAGCATGTTTTCCGAAATCGCGATCAGCACAGGGATTTCATCTATCTGGAGAGAAGATTTATTTGATAAACTCTTTTGTAATCAAAATCCATAATATGCAATTATAGACTTTTGATGAGGTCGGTACACGGTTTTATTAACCCAAGATAAAATATTAACCGAGGACGAAATCATTTTATAATTGATTAAACTATAATAATCAATACGCGTTTACAAATGCCTCTTTGTTATCAGTATGGACCTAATATATTTATTGAAACACTGATTGATTAATTAAAATTTGCAAAACAGATTGACAAATTATAATCATTTGTAATATTATCGGAATAACTCAATTTAAACCATTTGTTGAGCAAAAATTGATTAACCAATACTAGTTTGTGTAACAAGGATCAATATATACTTTATTTGATTTCATTGAGTTTCCATATACAATAAATCTATAACCAGAAGCAAAATATGAACAAAATATTTTTAGATACTTTTGAAAATGTACAGATGTTTCTTTTCAAAAAAAAAAAAAAAAAAAAAAAATACTAGTGGTTGTGAAATTATATTGAACAAGGAAATAAAATAATGATTTCCGTCAGAAGCCGACACGGAAATCGTGATAATGGGAACAGTCCTTGAATATCGAATCAACTGGGATATTAAAACACCGTAAGTTAGGCATGAAGGGATGTTGCTATCTAGAAATGGAAAAATGTGCAATTGAGATAATTAAACTAAGCTATTCCTGTTGTAGGTAAAGATCGAAATAAGAGGCTGATGTTGTCAGTAAATATCGAGATAAGAGACTGATGTTGTAGGAAAAGATCGAGATAAGAGACTGATGTTGAAGGTAAAGATCGAGATAAGAGACTGATGTTGTAGGTAAAGATCGAGATAAGAGGCTGATGTTGTAGGTAAAGATCGAGATAAGAGACTGATGTTGTAGGTAAAGATCGAGATAAGAGGCTGATGTTATAGGTAAAGATCGAGATAAGAGGCTGATGTTGTAGGTAAAGATCGAGATAAGAGGCTGATGTTGTCAGTAAATATCGAGATAAGAGGCTGATGTTGAAGGTAAAGATCGAGATAAGAGACTGATGTTGTAGGTAAAGATCGAGATAAGAGGCTGATGTTGTAGGTAAAGATCGAGATAAGAGGCTGATGGTGTAGGTGAAGATCGAGATAAGAGACTGATGTTGTCAGTAAATATCGAGATAAGAGGCTGATGTTGTAGGTAAAGATCGAGATAAGAGGCTGATGTTGTCAGTAAATATCGAGATAAGAGGCTGATGTTGTAGGTAAAGATCGAGATAAGAGGCTGATGTTGTCAGTAAATATCGAGATAAGAGGCTGATGTTGAAGGTAAAGATCGAGATAAGAGACTGATGTTGAAGGTAAAGATCGAGATAAGAGACTGATGTTGTAGGTATAGATCGAGATAAGAGACTGATGTTGTAGGTAAATATCGAGATAAGAGACTGATGTTGAAGGTAAAGATCGAGATAAGAGACTGATGTTGAAGGTAAAGATCGAGATAAGAGGCTGATGTTGAAGGTAAATATCGAGATAAGAGGCTGATGTTGAAGGTAAAGATCGAGATAAGAGGCTGATGTAGGTAAAGATCGAGATAAGAGACTGATGTTGAAGGTAAAGATCGAGATAAGAGGCTGATATTGCAGGTAAATATCGTGATAAGAGGCTGATGTTGTCAGTAAAGATCGAGATAAGAGGCTGAAATTGTAGGTAAAGATCGAGATAAGAGGCTGATGTTGTAGGTACAGATCGAGATAAGAGGCTGATATTGCAGGTAAAGATTGAGATAAGAGGCTGATGTAGGTAAATATCGAGATAAGAGGCTGATGTTGAATGTAAAGATCGAGATAAGAGGCTGATGTTGTCAGTAAATATCGAGATAAGAGGCTGATGTTGAAGGTGAAGATCGAGATAAGAGGCTGATGTTGAAGGTAAAGATCGAGATAAGAGACTGATGTTGAAGGTAAAGATCGAGATAAGAGACTGATGTTGTCAGTAAAGATCGAGATAAGAGGCTGATGTTGTATGTAAAGATCGAGATAAGAGGCTGATATTGTAGGTGAAGATCGAGATAAGAGGCTGATGTTGAATGTAAAGATCGAGATAAGAGGCTGATATTGTAGGTGAAGATCGGGATAAGAGGCTGATGTTGAAGGTAAAGATCGAGATAAGAGGCTGATGTTGAAGGTAAAGATCGAGATTAGAGACTGATGTTGTAGGTGAAGATCGGGATAACAGGCTGATATTGTAGGTAAAGATCGAGATAAGAAGCTGATGTTGTTGGTAAAGTTCGAGAAAAGAGGCTGATGTTGTTGGTAAAGATCGAGATAAGAGGCTGATGTTGTCAGTAAAGATCGAGATAAGAGGTTGATGTTGTAGGTAAAGATCGAGATAAGAGGCTGATGTTGTCAGTAAATATCGAGATGAGAGGCTGATGTTGAAGGTGAAGATCGAGATAAGAGGCTGATGTTGAAGGTAAAGATCGAGATAAGAGACTGATGTTGTCAGTAAAGATCGAGATAAGAGGCTGATGTTGTAGGAAAAGATCGAGATAAGAGGCTGATGTTGAAGGTAAAATCGAGATAAGAGGCTGATGTTGTCAGTAAAGATCGAGATAAGAGGCTGATGTTGAAGGTAAAGATCGAGATAAGAGGCTAATGTTGTCAATAAAGATCGAGATAAGAGGCTGATGTTGAAGGTAAAGATCGAGATAAGAGGCTGATGTTGTAGGTGAAGATCGAGATAAGAGGCTGATGTTGTCAATAAAGATCGAGATAAAAGACTGATGTTGTCAGTAAAGATCGAGATAAGAGGTTGATATTGTAGGTAAAGATCGAGATAAGAGACTGATGTAGGTAAAGGTCGAGATAAGAGGCTGATGTTGTCAATAAAGATCGAGATAAGAGGCTGATGTTGTAGGTAAAGATCGAGATAAGAGACTGATGTAGGTAAAGGTCGAGATAAGAGACTGATGTTGTCAATAAAGATCGAGATAAGAGGCTGATGTAGGTAAAGGTCGAGATAAGAGACTGATGTTGTCAATAAAGATCGAGATAAGAGGCTGATGTAGGTAAAGGTCGAGATAAGAGGCTGATGTTGTCAGTAAAGATCGAGATAAGAGGCTGATATTGTAGGTAAAGATCGAGATAAGAGGCTGATGTTGTAGGTAAAGATCGAGATAAGAGGCTGATGTTGTAGGTAAAGATCGAGATAAGAGGCTGATGTTGTCAATAAAGATCGAGATAAGAGACTGATGTTGTAGGTGAAGATCGAGATAAGAGGCTGATGTTGTAGGTAAAGATCGAGATAAGAGGCTGATGTTGTAGGTGAAGATCGAGATAAGAGGCTGATGTTGTCAATAAAGATCGAGATAAGAGGCTGATGTTGAAGGTAGAGATCGAGATGAGAGGCTGATGTTGCAGGTCGAGATAAGAGGCTGATGTTGTCAGTAAAGATCGAGATAAGAGGCTGATGTTGTCAGTAAAGATCGAGATAAGAGGCTGATGTTGAAGGTAAAGATCGAGATAAGAGACTGATGTTGAAGGTAAAGATCGAGATAAGAGACTGATGTTGTAGGTATAGATCGAGATAAGAGACTGATGTTGTAGGTAAATATCGAGATAAGAGACTGATGTTGAAGGTAAAGATCGAGATAAGAGACTGATGTTGAAGGTAAAGATCGAGATAAGAGGCTGATGTTGAAGGTAAATATCGAGATAAGAGGCTGATGTTGAAGGTAAAGATCGAGATAAGAGACTGATGTAGGTAAAGATCGAGATAAGAGACTGATGTTGAAGGTAAAGATCGAGATAAGAGGCTGATATTGCAGGTAAATATCGAGATAAGAGGCTGATGTTGAAGGTAAAGATCGAGATAAGAGGCTGATGTAGGTAAAGATCGAGATAAGAGACTGATGTTGAAGGTAAAGATCGAGATAAAAGACTGGTGTTGTAGGTAAAGATCGAGATAAAAGACTGATGTTGTAGGTAAAGATCGAGATAAGAGGCTGATGTTGTAGGTAAAGATCGAGATAAGAGGCTGATGTAGGTAAAGATCGAGATAAGAGACTGATGTTGTAGGTGAAGATCGAGATAAGAGGCTGATGTTGAAGGTAAAGATCGAGATAAGAGGCTGATGTTGTAGGTATAGATCGAGATAAGAGGCTGATGGCGATTATGTACAAGCGACACCTGGAAATGTTCGATAAAGGGAGTTAACTCTATGTGTTCGTAAAAACATGAAATTTATGTTTTCAATCAGATGTTTCCCATGAATATCATATTATTTAAATAAATATAGAAAACAGCCAAAATGAAACCTAACACACCAACAACAGGTGATTCTGTTCCTGCCTCGGTATGTCCCGAGAAACAATGATACGACATGGATAATTGTCCCATTGTGTTAATTTCAATCAATTCTCGCGTTAGGAAAAAACTTCAGTGTCAATTTTCACTTTATTGATATGATATTGCCTCATAAGCCAGAACACCTTCAGAACATTTTAATGTATTAGGTTCGATGTCTGTGTGAACCATTAGTAAATTACTTGCTATTGACAGCGGAAGATATTACACACAATTAGGCGTGTTAAGTTATGGAAATCCCCGGGAGCTCGCGCTACAACATCATAAGACTATCCCCATGACTGTAATCCGAGACGGATCCGGAAAAAAGTCATTTAGATTATTGTTTATTTGTTTAACGTTATATAAACTGTTATGGTAATTCAGGGCATACGTTATTGAGTGTAAGATGCATGTGTGGAGTTTGCATATGTGTGTGTTTTAGGCTGCGACTTTTCGGCATAGCCGTATAATATTCTTTTGGCCCCGGATATGACGCGACAGGTGGCGTTACTGATCAAGATGAAGTATGTGATTGGTCAATGTAGCGGTAAATGCAAAATGCAGATATGCAGTTAAAACGAAACAAAGTTAAGATTGAATGCAAGCTGAATAAGTGGATGTATCTTTTTCAAATGACACATTAATAAAATTATATTCCTGATGCAAATGCAGTCTTATTATCACCAAAAATGATTCAAACTGATATAATTTTGTTATCTGCGCTGAAACGCATTAGTTCGTTAATCTATTTCACCAGCAGTTTTACATTTTGATCACCAGCATTAAAACGATGCCGTTTATCTTTTTTAAAGACACCAGCAACATTTTCCCACAATACCATCAAACTTCGTTGTCACAAACTTCGATAAAAATAATTTGAAATTCAATTTTCATTATCCTTGAATGTTTTTCGTTTTTCACATTGACCTTGACTTTGACATTGACCCTCAGTCAATATACCAATTACTTACTTGGGATTTTTCCCTGGTGTCTGTGGATTTTTACTTACCAATGAAGACGAATTTGTTAATGAAATCTGTATTGATTGTTAATTATTTCAGTGGCGTTATTTCAAAAGTTTTAAGCATGGGATATCATTATCTTTTTAAGTCACAAAAAAAAAAAAAAAAAAAAAAACATAAAAAAAAAAAAAAAAAAAAAAATTGGATATAATCAGTTGAAAAAGACCGGTTACCTTTTACGCTTTCTTGTATATATAAATAGAAAAAAATAATACCAAGTTGTAAGAAAATTGTCTCGGTGGGATTGAATCAACAAGAGAATCGGTGGGACACGCTATCAAATCAAAGAGGATAAATAGAATATGTAGTCGAGTTTGCTATTCGACATCTGTATATCTTATATATTAGTGAAATTTCAAATTCTATGAAAGTCTTATTTGTTTACGTCTGCTCGACGTGCAGTTTTATTGAAAGGGATGGTTCGCCGGTTGTAAGCACGGTTTGACCGGATGGTTATAACGTTACTTTACTTAAGTGTGACATTTCAGTGGGATTACACTATAAAAACCGTCAGTAGTCCCGTCTTACGTGGTACCGTTCTTCCTTAGATGAGCTTACTGTACTTGTAGAACGCAAGGTAATACCAAACAGAACCAATAATACTTTATTGAAATCCAATAATATCTATTGAATATGAACCCTTCTAATTATTCTTTCTGTTGTGACTTGTGTTAAAAAATTGATCAAATCCACTTGTTTTTATGAGACGAGCCTAAGGTCAATGTAAACTTTCTTAGTACTTGTAAGTTCCAACACATAAACTCTCATACATATATCCTGAAAATGTAAAGATATCCTATACGTGTGAAAAACAAAAACCAATGAACCGGAACATTTTAAGATCCGATACATGTGCTTTCTTTAGAACAGATCATTGCGCATTCCCTCCAATACCATACCTTCTGACAGGAGAGACGCAACACTTGAATAACAATAATAGTATTTATTGATAAGGAGCGCATACTCGCCGGCAGATATGTACAATGTCATCAACTCACTCGCACAGCTCACTTTTCTGATATCCCATCTAATCACATTCTATACAAATTTTATCAATTGTAAATTTCCAATCAATAACCTAAATGAAAATTATTTAGATTTATATATATCAAATCAAAAACAAAAACCCGTGTGCAGTGTTGGGGCGACTATCGCTGAATCACCAGACAGTCACATACCACGTACACAAGCACGTGCGCTACTCGACCACAACGCCACCTATCAGAAAATATGACACTGAAGGGAAAATAGCTATCGGCTAATTCTGTTCCATAAAAATCCGATAACTATATCAGTTCGGTGCCATTTTGACCGCTTAAACGGAATTTATTCGCAAATATGAATCACATGACCATGGTCCAGGGCCACAGGGATTAGGTTTGTCTGAAGAAACTCGTTTAACGGCACAGATTGCACCGAACTATGTGCAATGAACTATGCTAGAAGAAGCCATACATGAAACAGCGGGGAAAAGAAGGTAACTTGGTACCTACCAAACATACACAATAAAGAGGTTTTAAATTATGAATGCTGTCGATCACTTAGATTTTGTGAATACTTTATTTCACCAACATACCCCCTCAAATTTATTTGCGACTACATGATTTCGCGACCGCTGTTCTAGAAATGATTTTAGATTCGCGATTGATGAGCTTTTAGAGTCATGGACATGGTAGTTTCTTATATAGGTTACCAATAGTTTGGACGCCATTCAAATGTTCTATATTCTTACAAATAATCGCGAGGGATTTGAATTCGCGATTGACTTTCCTTGAAAATTTAATGCAAAAATTTCATCGTTAAGTTATTTTTCTAATAATTTAATCTTGCTATGTAACAAGCATTTTCATTGACTTGATAAAGTATGTCATCAGTCCATATCATGAAAATGACGTCACAGTTCATAACGCCACTTTTGATTGGCTGATGTAGCAACGTGATATTTTAAGAGAAAAGAGTCCATCAAATAAAGCGGATTTTCACAGAGATTGTTTAGCGTAAATTGAATTACAAGGATTAACCTGATAATAATTTGATCTTATGGAGATAAAACACAAAAATGGAGTTTTTGCGTTATATATTTAGTTTAAGTTTATATAGTTTTTAGAGCAATCATTTTCAAGTATCTTCATTACAATGATCTCATTAGTTCTATGGCAAAAGATATCCGTGTGGTGATTGCAAATGGCACTCTCCGAGAAAAGTATGGTTTATTTCGCCAAAATAATGATAGTTTTCACACGTTTTCTCGTTTCAATGTTGACTTTTATTTTCTGCTTTTTCCATTTTCTGTACTCATTTTACCGAATAGTCTGATAAAATATACTTTGTCAGACTTCCTTGTTAGATATTCACTCACATATATATATTACATAGAAAGAAAAGGAGATTGAAGGCGTTGTCATTACGGCGCGTTACGGGGTGGATGGATGTATGCAGTGAGGAAATGCGATTGCATATACACGTACCTTTTTGTCTGAAAACAAAACAACATTGTTTTGTAGAGAACAGGGGAAATCATAACACTGCCGAGTTTCCAAACTGCCACCAACCAATGTAACTGAAGCTGAGAAACATGCCCCGTCAGCCGAGTGCCTGAGGCAGCTAGGTTGAAACCTTAGCAACGTGATACCTTTCTCTAAATCACAGGAGAGATTCTCAACAACAAACCGCAGGTACACGCTTTGAAGTCATACAGACTTATAAAACCTAGTTTATTATCATTGTTTTTGTATTGATTAGCTGTACATGAGTTACTCCGGAATTATACTTGAAACACTTCAAACACAATAAAAAAAAAAAAACAATAAAAAACAATAGAAAGCTAATATTCGCTTGTCTCATCCGGAAGTACCATGTCGTGTTGCTAGGCAATCTTGTCTTTCTTTCTAACACATGATGCTGACATCGCACGATTTATTGTCTAAGATGCCTTTTTCATGCTTATATTTTAAAAAAATACATTCATTTTCCTTCCAACTTGCATCTTGACTGATCTTTGTGAAACAAAAGCAGCACCTACATACGGAGAAAAAAAATGCTGATCAGTTCAGAACGCGTATCACAGGCACATCATCGGCAATGTGTAGCTCGTCGAGGCTAAAAATAGACACTTCCGTTGCACTAAGCGAGCTTGATTTAGTTGCTTTCCATTTCTTTCCGTAAGGTTCTAGATTGTTTTTTTTATGATTCTGTGATTCAAACTATGTCACGTGATATTTGGTATCCATTAACACCAATGAATTGCAACAACAATATCACGTGACCATGTCGTCCAAAAAAATGTAGCTGATATATCACCTCTTTCTATACAGATGTCGTATATACATTTTTGAAGCAAGTGAATTACTACATAGTAGCTTATGAGCGTGAAATACATGTACTTTGCTGACCGATCTCGCCCCGTTTCTATCAATATTCATTAATTAAAGGAAACCCATAAAATATGTCCTAGGAAAACATTCAAGATGCGCTATGATTTTCCCTTTAATTTAAAAAAATGTTTCCTGTAGAAATCCATTACATCATTCAAACAAACAAGCCATAATTTGTTGATATATAAACAATATTTGAAGTTAATTCCACAATATAATAAATTCCTCTTACAATACCTTGACATTGGTCTTTGACCTGGCAATACATCCGAACTTTGATACAACCAGTACTTTGATTCACAATTGACCTTGGGTTGAGCTGAAGCTCTTTTCATATCCAGATTGGGATCAGTTCGAGGTAATTTGATGTAGTGGCTGTAATACTTTTTGCAGCACGTACCAAGTCCACGTGCTTGTTAAAGGGACATTCCTTCGTTCGGACATCAGAAACATGCACAGTTTCTGTTGGTGGTGAAATTTATGTCCGAACGATGATTATATGAGTGTTTGCATCTTAATGTAATGAGTTCAATGCCGAAGTGTACAAGAAAAATGCGTATTGTATACAAATACCGTATGTCTTTGTGGTAATTAGTGATACTTCGGGTCGAATTAAGAATTTCAGGACTTAATACTCGAAGAACTTTGGTTTATCTTGAGAGTAAAACTGCTATATTAATGTAAAGATTATAGCTTTTACTACTTGGGGAAAAAACATATTTTCCAGTAAGTTTAATTTTGACGACCTAGACTTTATTCAAAAGAGTCTAGACAATAATGTGTATTATAATGTATTCGATATACACATACAACAAGACATTCATCTGTATTTAATGAAATATACTTTTTTTGTATGTCGTTAATGAATAGCTTCTAGCATATCAGCTTTTCATTATGGTGTGTATTGCTGCCGATCTTTATGCCAAAAATAAATTAGTCCCGTGTTACTTACGGTAAAAATACACTTGCACCATCAACTTCAATAAAATGTAAGCAGATAGCCAGAATTATTGGTAACTGTCACCGCCAACAAATTGGTATCAATCCCGAAACATGAATAAAATATAAACTCGCCGTGCCTTGAATTGCATTGTAGACAATTACTGTTCTAGACTAAAAGGTTTTAAAATTATACTATATTGAAGCTTAATTCAAATTAATAATTTACTTGATGATCCTGTAGCGATAATCCTTGCCTCGATATACCTCCAATAACTTAAGTATTACATCTAAGCTCACTTTAAAAATTACCAGTGTCAACATAATAGACCTCATACGTCAGCATGGCATGAAATTTGTCTCGATGCTATTTCTTTTTTCTCGCTCTTCTTTTTTGTATATTTCAGAGGTCTCCTTGCAAATAGAACTACGGGTCCGTTTAAATGTTGGTATTCTCTGTTATGTTGTTTAGGACATTTTTGTTGTTATTTCTAATGCATCTTTTAAATTCTAGTTGAGTGTTAATCCGTTTGGGAAGGGTGTTAGGTACTGACTCCCATGTAGTGATATGCCAAATAATTTATAAACGTTATCTGATGCTTTCTTCCTGTTTGACACTCAGCAATGATGAAATACGCATGTCAGCATTCTGGTGTCAGATTCCATGCCAATGTTCCTCCGACATGACATTTTTCTGGTGTCAGAGGCCATGCCAATGTTCCTCCGACATGACATTTTTCTGGTGTCAGAGTCCATGCCAATGTGCTTGCGACATGACATTTTTCTGGTGTCAGAGGCCATGCCAATGTTCCTCCGACATGACATTTTTCTGGTGTCAGAGGCCATGCCAATGTTCCTCCGACATGACATTTTTCTGGTGTCAGAGTCCATGCCAATGTGCTTGCGACACGACATTTTTCTGGTGTCAGAGTCCATGCCAATGTGCTTGCGACATGACATTTTTCTGGTGTCAGAGTCCATGCCAATGTGCTTGCGACATGACATTTTTCTGGTGTCAGAGTCCATGCCAATGTGCTTGCGACGTGACATTTTTCTGGTGTCAGAGTTCATGCCAATTTACTTGCGACATGACGTTTTTTCTGGTGTCAGAGTCCATGCCAATGTGCTTGCGACATGACATTTTTCTGGTGTCAGAGTCCATGCCAATGTGCTTGCGACATGACATTTTTCTGGTGTCAGAGTCCATGCCAATGTGCTTGCGACGTGACATTTTTCTGGTGTCAGAGTCCATGCCAATGTGCTTGCGACATGACGTTTCAGTGGGGTTTTAAAGCCGCACTAAAGTTAGCCTATTTCAAGTGCTACTTTATTTTGTTGCTATGGCCTTAGAACAATAATGACTAAACAACCTCACGAGCATTGCATTTTCTCTCATTAATTTCCCAACATATAGCAATAGATAACAAAGGATTATGCTTTAGATTTAAAATCCTTAATCCTCATAACAGATCGTTAAAAATCTCTGCGAGTTTGTTTGACGTAATAAGCAGATTCTTGCTCTGATCATTAGAACCGA
This sequence comes from Pecten maximus, assembly GCF_902652985.1. Classification (NCBI taxonomy): domain Eukaryota; kingdom Metazoa; phylum Mollusca; class Bivalvia; order Pectinida; family Pectinidae; genus Pecten; species Pecten maximus. The sequence continues at coordinate 30,995,080 of NC_047028.1, forward strand.
AGTAGACACGTTTACCTTCGAGGAAACATGGTGTCTGCAATAAATTGTAAATGCTGACTTTAAATGTTACTGATGTGTAACTAATACCGTCTCACGTATTAAAAACTGCCGGGGCTTCAAATCATTATTTTATTTTACTGTTAATTGATTTCCTACATCACATAAACATCAGAGTCATCCCTTCCCTAAACAAACACCCAACACGAGTCCCATTGTCCTAAACTTCAACATTCACCAACTGGAAGCGTGTACATATTACGATTGTTCCATGAAGTTTTCCCAATGATCGATCGATTGTCAAGGACATGCGCACAAGCAGAGTTCCTGTATCGCCCTAACTTTCCTTTTTTTGTTCCCTCGTTCCTATTACGCTCCTTCCTGTTTAATTAAAATAGTATGATGTTATTTAATCTGGTGCAAATAAATGACGGTATTAAAACTGACATCCCCATTCCGTACTTATCCAATAACATTACGCCAGCGTTAGAACGGTCACGCACGTACTGTTATGGTTTTAAATATATATGAATTCGCATGAAAAAAGTACGCGGTACTTCCTGTTTATCCGACAGTATTTCAACGGAGAGGATACTTTTTTGATTTTTTTTTTCTCTATGAGGTCCTATTTCTTTTAGGAGAATATGTTTTATTTGCGTCAGGAGGCAACGTTGGAATTATGTGGTGGCTTGCTTTGGTCACGTAATACCGAGTTAGGAGACACTCCGTGTGGGTAGGTAAATGAAGTTCAAAGCAACTGTCACTGAAATAGATCACTGACGTAGGATAATATATTGGTGGCAGCAATATTGCTGTAATCTGACCCGCACAAGAACAAAGACAGGACTAATAGCTCGTGGTACAGGATGACTTGCATTATGTAATATCAATACGCATTCAAATATCAATTTAAACGTCACATTGTTAAAAATATCGATCGATCTGATGAATCTAGCTTAACAGCAACTACCAAATATAATTTTTAAAATTTTGTTTCGTTCAAAGTGGGAGGTATACAGATGTACACAGCGGACTACAATAATTTCGGATTTCATACCTATAGCATGCTGCAAACAACATCTCTTTAAGAGGCTTGCCCGCAGAGAGATCAGAAAAATTGGCTAATAGAAAAAGATTTTTTACACATGACAGATTGTTGGAATTGTTGAGTTTTTCATTTTATTTACCTTATAAAACGCTGAAAAGTGATATTAAAACCTCATTTTTTTTAAAATTATTTATTTAATCGAAACCCGCAATAAGTCCCCGCTATAAAGTGGAGTCTAATTTGATTGACACATCAAATAAACAAGCACGTGCACAGTGCCGCACAGTGATAACTTCAAAGGCAGAGGCGATTTACAAAGAAGATTTGCCGTTATATTCCATACATTTCCCTCTCAGGTTGAGTTTTAAAACGTCTTTTAAATACATATTCTGTAATTGTTTTCAAGAAATAAAGTCGGAAAGCCTCTAATTATGTCACATAGAAACGTGTACTGAAGTTTATTTAGTGATCGGAGATGTGCCGTTTACCGGTCCGTCTGCGGGTAAGCCTCTTTAAATTTCACCAAAGATATGGACACGTATAAGTGTAAAGTAGGGATGAAGGATTATACCTTCTGCTCCCAATGCACGATTTAGGGGAGGCCACGAATTTTGGGATCTGACTGTTCCCTTCTTTTTAACAATTGCTTTTTTCCTCTACACCGCTCCTATGACGAAGCTTCGGGTTCTGCCCCGGAGCCAAGACAGACTAGAGTCTGTAAAAATTATAGTCGCTACCCCCTGCTAAACGCTCTGCATGTTGGGAGTGGGGCGATTGGTTCACCCTTTATCAGTGTGATGTGACCGGGTGGGGTGTCCTGCTGGGTGTCTAGAGCAGTATACTTCAGTGAGGTAACACTATCAAGATGGCTTCAGTTTGGCGCTAGCACAAGGAGACAAACACGAACATACCGCAGCCTCCCAAAACACTCACCCAAACGAGAACACCACACGCACGCACCTCGCAAACAATGGGGACCATTCTTCATGATAGGACGTTAAACACTACAGAACCAACAATGACAAACCAAATAATCTTTATCGAGGCAAGTTATAAATGCTTGGGATCAAATTTCGATTTTTGTAAATTGAATTTTTTATTAAATTTTTGTTCTCATTTTGGCTGAGGAGCTTGTCATATTTGGATTGCTAATTTAGATAATTAGTTTCGTATACACAATAAACTTTTGTTATACGTTTTTTAGATATGAAAATCGATAACGTTAATTATGGCTTAACATCAAACAAAAACGTTCAATTTTGTTATCAATATATCAGCATGGAGTAGTACCGAACTTTAATGAGACAGCGGGGAGATGAAAGATAGACAATATTATACTTATCGGATAAATCTACAGCGTGCGGACTCACTTTCGGGACAACCAGGCCACTTTACGACGACCTATAGGTACGTGCGCACTATATACACATTAATTATTTAAACGGACTATTTTCCTAAAAGAGTGAAAGTGAAGGATTTTCCTATACAGCCAAGGTCTACGAGTAGGACTTAAATTCAATCTGCTCTGGCCAACATTCACTGGTGTCTGATGAGTGGTTAAGGCACCACCATCATCGTCATCGTCATCGCCGTCGTCATCGCCGTCACCGTCGTCGTCGTCATCATCATCATCATCATCATCATCATCATCATCATCATCATCAAAATATCTTCATCAATATCATCATAATCTCATCATCATCATAATATTCTCATCATACTCATCATCATCGTCTTCAACATCATCATCATCATCATCATCATCATCATCATTATCATCATCATCATCATCCATCAAGCTATCAAAACATCATCATCATGAGAAAATCTTAGGGTAAAGAAAACCATAAGCCAGTAACTGGAATATTGTTCATAAGATGGAAAATAAGTTAAATATCAGATCCTCTTACGCCCTTAACACACACTTTATGGCACTTTTGGTTAACATGGGTACTTCCCAAGGGTTGAAATGAATGTCTCAAAATCATTGAAACGCTTTAATAGCAGGTTGAAATATATAATAAATGAAACTTCCATGCGACTCTGAATGTTCTTTGTTTATAACTTAAACATTTATTAATATCTTCTGTCAAATTTTGAGATTTTATGAACAATCATTTGTGTAAAAATATAATGAAATACAGTTTATACAACAGATATAAAACAAGAGGGATATTGGCACCAACGGAATAGAATTGAATAGAATTGACACTAATGGGAGTGTTTTAACAACGGATGGTGTTCTCAAAATATTATCAATCCCAGACTAAACTTACGCAACTAGGGACAAAGGAGAACCTATAAAGATATACAGAAAAATTGACTTGACAAACTCAACTAAAAGCAAAATGGTCATCTGTCGACCATTTTATTTATTCGATGATTCTTATATTTGATAATGTACGGCTAGAGATCAAGAAGATTCTACATAAGAAATTTGACAAATATCAATGTAGGTACACTATTACTGTATGTTACGAGAAAATTGATAACAAAATTCAACTCTCAAATCAAAGATGCATTTTTTCCTGATCAGTCTTAAAATTAAACTGGCATAACTACGGACCAAGGCGAGTCTTCACTTAAAGTTTGCATAATTCTCAAGAAATACTACTAAAATTATTAATGGACGGTCGGACATTGTACTTTGGACGATCTGATGATGATTTGACCAGCCCTCCATCTGATGACAGTGAAATGAAAAAACATAACATTTTCAATTACAAGTAATCTATTTCTTTACTATTTTTTCAACTTGTTTTTCCATCCAATGTGTTTGTTAATCAAATGTGTTTTTCCATCCAATGTGTTTGTCTATCCAATGTGTTTTTCCAACAAATGTGTTTGTCTATCCAAAGTGTTTGTCCATCCAATGTGCTTGTCTATCCAAAGTGTTTGTCCATCCAATGTGTTTGTCCATCCAATGTGTTTGTCCATCCAATGTGTTTGTCTATCCAATGTGTTTGTCTATCCAATGTGTTTGTCTATCCAATGTGTTTGTCTATCCAAAGTGTTTGTCCATCCAATATGTTTGTCCATCCAATGTATTTGTCCATCCAATGTGCTTGTCTTTCCAATATGTTTGTCTATCCAATGTGTTTTTCCATCGAATTTACTTGGCCGTCCAATGTGTTTGTCTATCCAATGTGTCTGTCCGTACAATGTGTCCGTCCGTACAATGTGTCTGTCCGTACAATGTGTCTGTCCGTACAATATGTTTTATACTGACTTTCATAAATAAATACAACTGACTTCAACTGATTATACACAAAACAATGCATGTATTTCAGATAAGCATCCCTTGCAGTTCAACGTCATGGGAGGACACAGTTAAAACTGTTTGAATTAATTGAGCATTTCTTCATGTGTTTTTGAAACTAACCGATTAAGTCAGTTCTCAATGTGTTTTGCATAATTTTACCAGGATATATGACCCTGAACTGAACCCTATATTGACAGACAGACAGACAGACAGACAGACAGACAGACAGACAGACAGACAGACAGACAGACAGACAGACAGACAGACAGACAGACAGACAGACAGACAGACAGACAGACAGACAGACAGACAGACAGACAGACAGACAGACAGACAGACAGACAGACAGACAGACAGACAGACAGACAGACAGACAGACAGACAGACAGACAGACAGACAGACAGACAGACAGACAGACAGACAGACAGACAGACAGACAGACAGACAGACAGACAGACAGACAGACAGACAGACAGACAGACAGACAGACAGACAGACAGACAGACAGACAGACAGACAGACAGACAGACAGACAGACAGACAGACAGACAGACAGACAGACAGACAGACAGACAGACAGACAGACAGACAGACAGACAGACAGACAGACAGACAGACAGACAGACAGACAGACAGACAGACAGACAGACAGACAGACAGACAGACAGACAGACAGACAGACAGACAGACAGACAGACAGACAGACAGACAGACAGACAGACAGACAGACAGACAGACAGACAGACAGACAGACAGACAGACAGACAGACAGACAGACAGACAGACAGACAGACAGACAGACAGACAGACATGGTCAAAAGTATATGACGTATATATCAGTTGGGAAACCAGAAACAATTGTCACTGATACCGGAAACCCTAGAATAGATGAATTTCGTGACAAGGAGCAATATGATGAATATAAGACTCTTTCATATGTGTATATGTAGGATAGGGATATTCCACCCGAGGGGTCACAAAATGTGGTGAAACCCGAGGCTTGCCGAGGGTTTTACCACATTTTGTGATCCCGAGGGTGGAATATCCCTATCCTACATACACACATAATGAAAGAGTCTTTTTCTCTCATATCATTACCGAATTTCTGGCGAAAGTGTCCCTCAGCCATCCATTTTCTTCAATTTTTTAATTTCTTTATTTGACGTTTTTACTAAATATACTTGTGATATTCTGAAAGATCATACCCTATTTTTGGCAAACAATGTTTGCACACAAATTTCATTCATTTTGTGGTTAAGTGATGAACGAATGAACAATTCGCCGATAAAAATTACCGTAACTTGACCGACTTTTACGTGGCCGTGATCAAATTGTCAACATCCGAGAAAAAGAAGTTCTATCAACAATACTGAAAGCCAACGCTGAAATGAGTTTTCCAACTTCACATATAATTTGATTTGCACCTCGAGATATTTAATCATTTCACAGAACACACTGTACTTTTAAATGTCAAGTCAAATTTTTTTTTTTTTATGAAATACTACGTCACTGCATGACGTCACGACTGTCATTGGAATTCCATTCATAGTTCAATGAGAGTGATGTCGATCTCGATCGCCATGACGCGGCGATGTTTCGTGGCTGGTAATTTTAAATTCACTGTGATTTTGGCAACATCGTGTGTGAACCAGCGAACAGTGACTCTATACGAGTATTCGATCTTTTCTGTGACATAGGATTATAAGTTATGTGTTTAACCGGTTGTCTTGATGGAATGACGAAGGTAGGTCAGTCGATAGGCTAACGATGATCATATTGAAAGGCTAGGATGGCAGTTAGTTTTCATGGTTACTCTACACAAATATAGACTCTGAGTTACAATTGAAATAAATATGTTTATGTGAACATCGAGGGGTGTCATTTTTACCGAATGTTCGTTCATTTAAGAGCCAATTCCCAACTTCCAAATACACAGGTTACTGAGTAGGCCTAACAGTTACTACAGTACAGTAGAGTAAACCCCCTGCTGACGCAAACGGAACCATTTCATAGGTTGTGACGTTTGACATTTTCTTTTTTATATTTATTTATGTATTGCTTTTATTTTACTTCCTGTCATTGCCAGGTGATTGTGTGTGTTTACATGTTTTTAATGACAAATGACAAATCTGTCGGGTAGGCAAGTCTGTATTGTACTGTAACTGTTACAACAGGCCTGTAGGCGTAGTCTGTTTGTTACAGTAACGGAGTTATATGTTCGCTCAGATGAAATGTCTAATCGTTTAACCGTGTAGCCCTATTGATTTACTGCTGATATGATATATATTTATCTAAGAATGTATGTATTTTTAAAGTTAAGTCCAACGTTTCAAAACGGACACCGACGATAAGGACTGTCGGATGTGAACACAAGCAGACGACGTTGTGAGAGTTGTCCCCCTTGAACGCAGATTAATCCGCGCGCGTGAAATGCTATGTAAGATAGATTTATCTTACATAGCTATCTTACATGGGCAAACTCTATCCAACATGGCGAGATATGAGAGAATAAGTTATGATTATGAGTAACGGTTATTGCCGGGAAAGGCGAAACAAATATACAAAATAAAAACGTTTAAAATAGGATACATTTATTATATATATATATTGATCAATATCAGTTCGGCATTGTAGTGTAATGTTTGTTTTTGGAACCATGTGTAGAAGGTAATACAATATAACAGTCACACTCCATGTCCCCTCTCTGTCACTTGAAAGGGGTCAGTGACATATCAGTGGCGTAGGAAGTCGTCAAAAAGTGGGGGGGCAAACATTTTTTTAACCTTAAATTTTACACACTAAACAAATCGTATGCCATCTCCGCAAAATTAGCCAATAATTATCATTTCAACATCCCATGATAGTTTTGATAATTTATGTAGTACAAAATAAGTTATTTACGCAAATCAGAATATATATATTAAATATAGCAAAACATGAATCACCAGGCCCGCCCAGGGCGGGGGGGGTCCAATAATTTAGTAATAATGCGAGCGCCGTAGGCGCGAGCCGATTTTTTTTTGCGGGGTCCGAGGGGCCGCCCAGCGGGTCCAGGGCAGCGCCCTGATATGGGGTCAAGGGGGTCTAAGCCCTCCGCGGAAAATGAATATAGTACATTTCCAATAATTCGGGATCAGGCGCGGATCCAGGAGTTTTCGAAAGGGGGGTCCAGTAATTAAGTGATCATGCGAGCGGCGTAGGCGCGAGCCGATTTTTTTTCCTTTTTGCGAGAGGTCTGGGGGCCGCCCAGCGGGTCCCAGGGTGGCGAAGCCCCCCTGTAGATCTGCAATCGAAAGGGGGGCCAGTAATTTAGTGATAAAGCGAGCGCCGCAGGCGCGAGCCGATTTTTTTTTTGTATTTCCTCGTACCTGTCGGTAATAAGTATCACTCTATTCACGTTAAAACCGCGCATTCTTCTTCATGTTGTGTTTCTGTCTTTTTTCTCATTATGAACTCAATTAACTTCACAAATTATCATCAACTTATTGAATCTATGTGATGAAGTTGAGCAAAATTTCTTATAAAGATATAAATATTGACTTACCAGGCTGTTGCACAGGTCTGAGGATTGATATACTAGTATAAAAGTCGGAATGTTCCGGATGTACAAGATAAAGTTTTTATCGTTGCCTTCAAGAAAACATTATCGGTTCGGAAATATATTTATCGAAATGAATATATAAATTCGCGTTTTATCCCCTTTTTTTAGATTTTGGATGTCAAAAAGTGGGGGGGCAAAAAGATATGTTTGCCCCCCCACTGAAAAAAGTGGGGGGGCAATTGCCCCCCCTGCCCCCCCCGCTTCCTACGCCACTGCATATATCTCCAGTGATGTGGGCGGTCTTAATAGCTACCGCACGTTGATAAGGAGCGCCATATAGCTGTTTTATATTGTGCACGGGAAGGCCAGTTGGGGCCTAGGGGACCTTTACAGCCACATACACATATTCCCAAAGATATACATTTATATATAAATGTTTACATTTTGACCTCTTTACAGTTTTCAGTCTTAATATATACCTAACAAATTATCGCGAATCCAAAATTGGAGGAAAATGTGTATTTACGAAAGTATACGGACAATTTCCAAAAATGCAACGGATTGGCTATCAGTCAACACGCAAAAAAGAAATGCTTCACCGATCTGAATTTCATTGATGTTTTGTTTTATCCATATTGCTATATTTTAAAACCAAGTATTTGGTTGTATGCTTGTTTATATTGAGTTATTATATGAGAATATTTTGCTAATATGTTCAAACGAAAGCACTATTACGCAAGTTAACGTATACACTGTACTTGAAATGTAAACAACAGCCATGTTTGTAGTTTATGTGCAGTCTACTTTGTTGTAGCCTCGCTCTCGGCTCCGTGACAAATCTCGCTATAAATATAAATGCGGAGAGTTATTTTTATACATTGATGTCGCAAGGATTTCCCCGGTCAAGCGTCCAGTCAAATGGTCATTTTAGTGTTAGGAGAGCGTGAATGAGCATCTTTGATTGCCATTAATACATGTGTGCAACTCGAATTTGAGGGAATTTGAGGTTATTTGGGAGTATGCTGCTTTAATATCACGGCAGTAAATATGCACACCTGTTTTTGAAATCAAAACATTATTAGTATCAAAGGCTTTCTATTTATATAAAATGCCATCATTTTTGCCAAGTATACCTATTTTTACCTTGAATATATCAATGCAACAGTTTTGTTTCTAATAATGAAGTCAAAACATGAAATGAAATACATTTCTTCATTTTCAGGTGAAATATGTAGTAAGTAACTCGTGCTTCCCTCTTTATCCGGGAGATAAATCTTTTTAAATTTCTCTCCAGTACGTATTACTACTTATCCCTGTAATTATCGCCGCCAGCACTGGTAGCGCTCAGATAAACCGTGACCAAATACTTTTCAAAATTCATTTTCAAAGCCATTTAAACTTCGTACAATTTTTACAGCGCGTATTTAAAATGAATAACATGTAATTAATGCCTATGATAGAAAAGGGAAACCCTATATGATATATTGAAAAACTCATTTGTCCCAATACTCATACAGCTGAAAAACCTCGCCCCCCGCCTCATACCTAAACTCCAAGCCACACAAACCGACCATGTATAGCATGGTAATTGTCTCTCGTATGGTACGTGAAGATCACAGGGTATTGTAGCACTTTTTTTTCTTGTATGAGTATATTAAAGTGTCATGCATTGATACATACATTATACATAAAATACAAGCATCATTTCATTATAGCATTAAAACACATCAACGCCCACCCATATTCAGCTCATGAAACACTTTTACTGTACATGTATTTTTTTCTGATGAGAATCAATTTAATAAACATTTAATAAAAGGTTCTGTCGTCGCTGTTGCATATAAAACAATGTATGCTACACTTTCTGGTCCATTTGAATAAACCCTGATGTTTCCCCAAGTTAACTAAGCACTGTTGTCCCACACAGGGGTCTGTTACACGTTATTGCCTCACGAAAATAAGCTGATACCACAGGATTCTGTAACATAGTATTGGGGACTGCCTTTGCGAGCTTTCGAAAATCCCCGTTTCCATTTTTTCAAGGAAAGAGTCAAAATGATGTAGCCCTTACGACCGTTAACTACTGGCCGATGAGACAAAAGATGGAACCATTCCGCCTTAAAGAAATGACGAAATGCTCCATCATTGCGCTTAAACCAAGCTTTCAACGACACCAATAGACATATTCTGTGATTCTGAAAAGTGTAGCTTTGGCTGACCCGCATTTTAGGCCAAATAATGTTGCAGAGCTCAAACCACTAATGATTTAAAGTATTTTCAGCATCAACACATTTCCCTGTGGTCATTGCGGACAAGTGAACTTAATGGGAATTAGAGCCACGTGTAAGTAAATCAGAAAAATATTTCTCACATTAGATTATAATAAAAATGTTCATTTCATGTCGAAATATTCATATGCGTGAAAAATCGCCTGCGGCTACGTAATAATTATATATAATTAAGGGCTACCTTTATTGGCACCCTACCATTTGGGAGTCGCCATATTGACTTGCAGCGTACTGCACATGCGTAAACCTGCCTTGAAATGCTTGCAAACTGGTCTAACTAGTGTAAGATATGTATTCAAATTAAAAATTGCAGGTGGTTTATATTGTAAATTGAGCCATACAATTTCCATAACACAGAATACTATACTACAATTTCTATATTTTTAAAAATTTTTAATATGGATTGAACGTATCGATAAGGCACAATTGGATTGGGCGCGGGTTTTTAACAACTTATAAAAGCCCTCCCTCTCCACAAATATGTACTACAAAGATAGTGATAGCGACACAGTATACTTATAACGATTATAAAGAAAGGAAAGCAAAGAAGAATGACAGAAATAAAGACAGATCTAGAGATCTAAGAGTAAGATGAATGTTGCTACATTAGGATATACCACAAATTAAGGTTCATAAACGATGTATACAAGATATATCTTCAAATACAATTAATAACAACTAATTAAAAGCTAACACATGGCACATTCTAGCTACACATCCAATACACGTCACTTATCCATTGTCCACAAAAACACATTCCTTAAATCCTTCATTGGGTCACTCTTGATCTTTATATGTTTCTTATTCATATCATTATTAGAGGTTTATTAAAAACTGTAAATTCTGTACGTAATATATGAACCAATCACAATATCATTATCAACATAGTGAGAACAAGGTCAGGAAACAATCGGAACACCTCGCCTCCGTCTGCGAACGTAGGAAGAAAATGACGAGGGGTTCCGATTGGGACAGGAAAAACATGTACTTGTTAACGCGAAAGTTTTTGGTTATAAACGGTCACTTAGTCGAATAAGAGTTTGAATGTTTTAAAAATACAGAAGTAAACTCCTTGTCAACTTTAGATAATTCATCATTGTATTTAACCCGTCTAATGAAATCCTTTATTTCCAGATTATTTATTAAATAAAGATGGCGAAAGTAGCATTTCCCTGCATAAACCTGTGTTACCATCTATGCTAAAACTATTTTTCAATTTCTTTTTTAAGCAACCGTTAATGGATATGTTTCAAATACGGAGCGATCTTTTTCTATTTTTTTTTCGCAGCCTTCCATGTATAGAACAATGGGAATTGTTATGTTCAGCCTCGCCAGACATATTGAACAAAATAATTTGTGTACGCATTGTTATCAAAATATAGACTAAACCCTCCACGTGTTCTACTGAATATCGATTTCGTTTGTTATGTGAATGGGTCCCTAATTTGCCCTTGTAACACTTTATTAACGATATTTTCCAGTTTTGTGGTATTATTTTGATCATTGATATGAATTGGCACTCTCAGAGTCCCACCATGGCACTACCTAATCGGAACATTATCGTCGGAAATATTTGGCTTTACCGCTAATTTCAAATCAACTACGTATATAGAAATATTGGTCTCGGTCTAATTCATTCGTCATATTTTACGTGAAAATATTAACATTATGAAACATAACCTCTTTACTACATGTTTAAGGTTCATATTACAAGAATATATCGAAATGTTCACGAAAGCATGACACAATCCATAAAACAACAGCAAAATATGAAAAAAATATAGATTTAAAGGGACATATCGGAAAAGATAGTATTTCATATGATTTTTTAAAATAAATATTACACAAAAGCATCTACTTATGTCGTTATACACGCCTCATTTTACCATATAAACAAACATGCGATATCTAATTTACAAACTTTTTAAATATATCTAGTTATATCAATTTACAAACGTTCACGCGACCCCGATTTCGTCACAGCAGTTTGCATTTTATTAGCCGACTAGAGTGAAATGATAATGTATATTTTAAACTCCACGAGAAAGGTTAACGAAGATATGAAATGTCACTCACTCTATCTAAAACAATACTTTAAAACTTTTTTTGTTAGAAATGTTCTAATTATTCTTCAAAAAATGTAAATTAAATTGTAAATGAAGCAGACTTCTAAATTTTCTTCCTCCGTTTCCCTCTTATTATCACCATATCTCTACTCTTCTTAAACTCACATTTTCAAAAATAAAATCACTTTATGTAAATTCTAATGTTATCTTGTGTAAACTAAAAATTAAACTAAATGAAATGTCGATCCTATCACAAATTATAACTAAAGAGAGTTCACAGTACATACTTGCGTATATATTCAGTACTTCACATACAATCTTAATCACATTGATCTAGTGATCATCCATTCAGGTTTTCTCAACGTGCTATTTGGTATGTTTGTAACAAGAGTGGAACAAGGGAACAACCAGATCGTACTCGAACCCGGGACCTCCGAACTCCAGACCGACGCTCAAACAATTCGAACTACTTGGCCACCGGCGTTCAGCCAGACCGTTCCGCTATATTCCTCCGCTTTCAACAAAGTTTTCGACGCCGAAGACAAACACGAAACAAAATACTATACTGTTTTCTCGGATTTTCAGTAAGGCGCAGGAGTAACAGGAGAGGAAAAATACAACGACCAGACCTGGACTTGAACCAGGGACCTCTAAACTCTAGTCGAGTTAACAGTTCGTCTAAGCTGTTCAGGATTCATAGTTTATTTTGGATTAAACGACAGCAGATAGATATTGTTATATACGTTTTAGCTTTTATTGAGTTAGATTTTGTACTTCTCCTTGTCAGAGTGTACTAATAAATATTTGATTTCGTAGCCGCCATCTTGAAAAAATACCATTCTTTAACGGCTACACGACGGTGAGCTTTGGAGGAAGAAAACATCATCGTTGGAAAGAGGTGGGGAGATTTAGGAGGGAGAACGGGAACGTTAATTCCGAAAGAGAATATTAAGAGAGAGGGAATATCACTATGGAGAAAGGGAAGTTAACTTTGGGATATCAGGTTGGAAAAGAATCATTAGCTTGGAACACAGCGGACACCAACACGGAAATATCAAGGACATTTAACAGTAGTATTGATTTAAAACGAAACTAAGGATAACATCAACCAAAAGTGAATTTTATTTCAAACTTTTCGACCGAAAATAAATGATACTTTAACTTTTCCACTACAAAAGTTCCCTATTACTGTTAGAGTCTCGGCTGACTACCATCTGAAAAGCATGCATTTAATTACCTTTAAATAAAACAATCACACTTCTCCCCCAAACTACTGACTTTGTATACGTCTGAAAAAAATCTGCAATTAAAAGGATCTTCAATCAATATTAAATATAATTCTATTTTTAATTAGATAAAAGTTCATTAACGCGATAAATAGAATTGATTACCTATAAGTATGAATACACATTGATTGTGTACTGAAGTACTCTGCTAATGAGAACTTGGTAATAACTAATTGGTTCAATTGTTAGCGGACCCGTAACTACATCTGTACATATCGAGCTGTGTCTGGCGTAATATTGAACGTCGCTCATAAACTCGCGGTGTACCCGCAATTATCAAAATCATCGACAGATTGAGAGGGTAACTTACATTTTTTATAACATTGCAATGAAATGAAGAGGTCATTTATATCTACACTAATAGCAACATAAATGTCACATGGTGTTTTGATAATGATAAAAAAATCTTTATTTATTTTTTAAGAGTTGCGAAACAGGTTTTATCATACATGTAGTTCACATGTTGGCCTGGTGGAAACTACTGTGGGAGGAAACCAGAGCACCCGGACAAAAAAACACATGTTTGGACAAGTAGCCATGTCTCATTTCACGGCCGAAAAAGCGAGTTTGAATCATGAATATTTTTTTTTAAGATCCAAGACTCCCTTCCAATAGTGATTCGCTGTAAATACGTCTGTAGTCTGCTCAAAACAATCCCCCGATTTGTTTGTATTTATAGAGTGTACATGTATATACAAATGTAGTACGTATTAATTCGTGATAAAAAATATATATACAATAATCTGTATCTCGGGGCTTTTTTCATCAACTAGGTCCCCCTGGGGACGGTCTCTGGGATGGTCTAGAAGCATAATTAAGTCTATGTGAGCTAATTACGAATGGGGCGCCGAGCTGTTTTTTATTGATCGACTACGGTCCCTAAAAAGGTTAATCAAATGATTAGGTCTTTGATAAGGATAATCTTGTTTGTATTGTGATTTTTTTGGGAAAAAACATTTGGTAACCTCAATGATTGTATATAATTTCAATAAATAAAGTTTCAGTCAGCTAAAACCAGACAACAGACCTACAATGTACGTGCTATACAGCTCTATACCTAAAATCAAATCACAGTAAAGTAAAGGTATTTTTTTCTGAGATGAACCATTTGCTATATTTTTTTTCAGTGAATCTATGCCTTTTAGCTCTCAAAATTAACTTTTACAAATTATGTGTTTCACACAAAATAAGTGTCCTTGTCAACCACAGTAGTTTTGTTAAACACCTTTTTATAAAATTAAATATCATATTTGACGAGTTTAGATTTAATAGATTAATTTCATTATCTTTACACAATTTTATCAAAAGTCACAACTCAGTTTTTAACCAATTTTAAATCAGGTACATGATTATATAATATTAGAAAATGCATAACTAAGTACAAAAAAGAGGGCTTACCATTCATTCCCGGTAATTAATGGCCTCAGACAGTTGGTTGACAATATAAACAGAATGTGTACAACATAATCCTCATCACAACAGACAGACACTCTCATCATCTGTCTCTTTACATCCGGTGTTATTCAACGCATGCGCACCATCAATCAAATGTACATTTCCGGTACACTGGTCATATACCAAGCCGTGAGAATATTCACAACTACTACGCCAGGTATCGGTCTTTCTCTATAAAGGATATGTACAGTGTAATTTGCACAAACGCTCGCGCCTGGAACGAAGTGGATGGTGGATCTGAATCATTAAATCGGGTGTCTCGGGAGATCGAACAAGGGCGGCTAGAGACTGCCCCATCAATAAATAATACCAGATCAACGCCCTTATAACGCAATCATATTATTGCGTACTCGAGTTTAATCTACCTGCAGTGAATACATAAGTGTGTAAGCAACTACAGGAACTTGAATAGGATGAGGTCTAATACCAGATTTTATAAGCTTATGAAATTAGTTACCAAAGCTATAGGAGATGTAACGGTTGAGTCATTCTTCTGATAAAACTGGTCCATATCTGTTACTTTTAATTGCATTGTAGTACACAGAGGAGTTTCCATAAAGTTCATATCAAATAAAAAAGAATATAATATTCATTTTATCGCAGAACTAATTTAGAGTCCGTCAAGATGTGATGACGTCATCGTTGCCACTATGGGCATAACTAGTCCGGTATGTGTTGTGTAACTCTATATAACGTTATGTGTTGTGTAACTCTAAATAACGTTATTTGTTGTGTAACTCTATATAACAGTATGTGTTATGTAACTCTATATAACGTTATGTGCTGTGTAACTCTATATAACGTTATGTGTTGTGTGACTCTATATAACGTTATGTGTTGTGTAACTCTATATAACGTTATGTGTTGTGTAACTCTATATAACAGTATGTGTTACTCTATATAACGTTATGTGTTGTGTAACTCTATATAACAGTATGTGTTACTCTATATAACGTGATGTGGTGTGTAACTCTATATAACGTGATGTGGTGTGTAACTCTATATAACGTTATGTGTTGTGTAACTCTATATAACGTTATGTGTTACTCTATATAACGTTATGTGTTGTGTAACTCTATATAACGTTATGTGTTGTGTAACTCTATATAACGTTATGTGTTGTGTAACTCTATATAACGTTATGTGTTGTGTAACTCTATATAACGTTATGTGTTACTCTATATAACGTGATGTGGTGTGTAACTCTATATAACGTTATGTGTTGTGTAACTCTATATAACGTTATGTGTTGTGTAACTCTATATAACGTTATGTGTTGTGAAACTCTATATAACGTTATGTGTTGTGAAACACTATATAACGTTATGTGTTGTGTAACTCTATATAACGTTATGTGTTGTGTAACTCTATATAACGTTATGTGTTGTGTAACTCTATATAACGTTATGTGTTGTGAAACACTATATAACGTTATGTGTTACTCTATATAACGTTATGTGTTGTGTAACTCTATGTAACGTTATGTGTTGTGTCACTCTATATAACGTTATGTGTTGTGTAACTCTATATAACGTTATGTGTTGTGTAACTCTATATAACGTTATGTGTTGTGTAACACTATACAATTATTGCCCTCGTTCCGGGTTGACATGAATATTTGACCACCCGAGAGGTGTCATGTCACCCGAGGGCGTAGCCCGAGGGTGACATGACACCTCAAGGGTGGGCAAATATTCATGTCAACCCGGAACAAGGGCAGTAATTGTTTTATTATACCGAAAAAAACATAAGTGAATCAATTTTGGTATCAATAAGTTTATTTATTACTAGACTATCAACAGTTTTTAAGAAAATTTATTTCATTAATTCATCAACTATTCAACAAATGCTCAATTGTAATCAACCTATAGCCATAGGATTCTAACCTGACCACTGATGTCTATACTCATTTTGTTCAATATATATTTCTTCAAACCATATTTTAGACTGTTCAACGAAGATCGTTTAAGAGGTACCCCATCGTCTTTCTGGGCCCCAGCATAAAATTCTCCCAGTCGAACGTTCAATGTATGGACGTCGAAGTTTTCAAAATCCTTTGGTCTACCTGTTGCAGATAGGAAATGTATAAAGGAATCCACGGCCCCATTGATGACCCTTTTGGTGTTTTTAGAATCCTTTTCTTGCAATAATTTCGCCATTTCCTCCACAGTTGGCAGACGATAGCGTTCGCCGGCAGCCATTGTTGTTATCGAGCAGAATACTCGGAACTCCTCTGATTCGACTACTTTTGAAGACGTTACGGAAGAGAGTTCCGAGTTGGGGCTCACGAGAGGGTGACATAACGATTTTGGAGGGCTCACGAGAGGGTGACATTATGATATTCAGAGGGTGACATGATGTTTCGAAAGCGACAGCAAGTAAATAATGAATTATTTGGAAATTTGTGGTTGACATAACGAATGTTTTTAATCACGTGACATGGTTTTCACTAATCAGAAGCTGTGATACAAGTCTGAGGTATAATTATATATAACAGTATGTGTTGTGTAACTCTATATAACGTTATGTGTTGTGTAACTCTATATAACTTGATGTGTTGTGTAACTCTATATAACGTTATGTGTTGCGTAACTCTATATAACGTTATGTGTTACTCTATATAACTTTATGTGTTGTGTAACTCTATATAACTTTATGTGTTGTGTAACTCTATATAACGTTATGTGTTGTGTAACTCTATATAACTTTATGTGTTGTGTAACTCTATATAACTTTATGTGTTGTGTAACTCTATATAACGTTATGTGTTGTGTAACTCTATATAACGTTATGTGTTGTGTAACTCTATATAACTGTATGTGTTGTGTAACTCTATATAACGTTATGTGTTATATAACTCTATATAACGTTATGTGTTGTGTAACTCAATATAACAGTATGTGTTGTGTAACTCTATATAACAGTATGTGTTGTGTAACTCTATATAACGTTATGTGTTATGTAACTCTATATAACGTTATGTGCTGTGTAACCTCTATATAACGTTATGTGTTGTGTAACTCTATATAACTTTATGTGTTGTGTAACTCTATATAACGTTATGTGTTGTGTAACTCAATATAACAGTATGTGTTGTGTAACTCTATATAACGTTATGTGTTGTGTAACTCTATATAACGGTATGTGTTGTGTAACTCTATATAACGCTATGTGTTGTGTAACTCTATATAACAGTATGTGTTGTGTAACTCTATATAACGTTATGTGTTGTGTTACTCTATATATAATGTTATGTGTTGTGTAACTCTATATAACGTTATGTGTTGTGTAACTCTATATAACAGTATGTGTTGTGTAACTCTATATAATGTTATGTGTTGTGTAACTCTATATAATGTTATGTGTTGTGTTACTCTGAGTTGCCACCCCGAAATTGGCGGCCTGGTTAACAATATATATGTATTTGTAGGGTTCAGGAATAAAAGGAGGGACAGGAAAAGTCGAACCTTCAAGCATTTAACGTTGAAATGATTTTTCGAGGCTATATGTACGGTGTATGGGTATCGAAATTCTTTACCGGAAGTTCAGGTCACCTTTGAAACGGTTTTCAGAGAGTAGCGATAAATCTCTGTATGCTATATATAAACCCATGACCAGGCCAAAGCTGTCCATAATGTTGTCCTTGAGTTTATACTTTTAAGTCAATTGACTTGAGCAAAAGTGTTGGAAATGGATGAAGTATATCATCATGACGACCATGTTTTCTGCAGTTTCCGTTTGTGCTGGTCGCTAACATTCCGCTATCGTGACTGATGGTTGTGTTTATCATATATATTAACATATAACGTGTTAATGTTATAACATCGAGGACTGCTATGTCATATATGTCTACATAACGTGAAATGTTGGCAAAATTTGTCATAAGATCACGTGGTGTACGCATGAATGAGACCACAGTGCTCGAGACTATAAACAACAAAAGAAACAATTAACCATGAGACACGATTTGAAAGCAAGCATTTACAGTCAAACCTGCTTGAACGGTCACCTTGAATATGCGGTCACCTCCGTTATGCGGCCAGTCTATGGTCTGCCTGATGGAAAATACTATATAATGAACCTTTGAAAATAAGCGGTCACCTGTCTAACGCGGCCAGTCGTCACGAAAATCTGGCCCTAGTCGTTAACTCATCCTTAAAACAGGTTTGACTGTATTTCCAATATTTATTAAATGAAGATATAAAGAAAGGGAAATAATTGATGGTCATGATAAAGGCGCAAGGTATGAAGTGTTATCATCTTTTTAGAGCGGAAAAAACGAGGAGTTGATTTTGGATTATGCGATAATTTGGCTGTATTTGATATGTAATTTTTATGTATAATATCAAGTATCCGGATATTTTTAAGGCATTTTTAATATTACAGGTATATTGTGTCAAAAGGTAGCATACAACCTTAACTCTAACACAAATCACATGTATAATTTGTAAGGTAGCATATAACCTTGACTCTAACACGAATCACAGGTATGATGTGTAAGGTAGCATACAACCTTAACTATAACACTTATCACAGGTATAATGTGTAAGGTAGCATATAACCTTAACTCTAACACAAATCACAGGTAAAATGTGTAAGGTAGCATATAACCTTAACTATAACACTTATCACAGGTAAAATGTGTAAGGTAGCATACAACCTTAACTCTAACACAAGTCACAGGTATAATGTGTAAGGTAGCATACAACCTTAACTCTAGCACAAAGCACATGTATAATTTGTAAGGTAGCATATAACCTTAACTTTAACACAAATCACAGGTAAAATGTGTAAGGTAGCATATAACCTTAACTCTGTCACAAATCACAGGTATAATGTGTAAGGTAGCATATAACCTTAACTCTAGCACAATTTACAAGTAAAATGTGTAAGGTAGCATATAACCTTAACTCAAACATATTTCACAGGTGTAATGTGTAAGGTAGCATATAACCTTAACTCAAACACAAACAGGCGGTATAATTTGTCCGGTAGCATATAACCTTAACTCTAACACAAATCACAGGTAAAATGTGTAAACTGATTGTAAAACTCAGTCTTTACATGTTAATATGACAATGAAAATGCAGATAATTTCACATTGACATGTTTTTAGTATTATAACCAATTTAAGTGAATTTACATTGAAATAAAAACATTACTTATATTGCATACTACGAACACTACGAAAATAACGGTTTATATGAGAAAAAGTACAACTAGCAAAATATATTTAAACGTTAGATAAGGTGTGAGTACAAAATTGAGGTAGGAAAATGAAATCTCCTCGCATTTGGTATATTTCGTGTCGAGTTGTCTCCCTTACAACATACTGTTTGTGTTACCATTGCATCACAGAATATTGATATCTCCACTCATTTAATTTCAAGACAAACTGGCTATCAACATTATATTGTACGTACAAGTTACTAATCCGTACGTAAAATATACGGAGCTGTATGTACTTACAACATAGTAAAGTGTACGTACAAGATACAAGTTATACGAACAAGGTTTTTGGTTTATTTTGTTTGTCAGTCAGGGTCATTTAAGAACGTGCTAGGTTTGGAGGTGGAGGAAAGCCGGAGTACCCGGAGAAAAACCACCGATCTACGGTTAGTACCAGGCAACTGCCCCACTTGGGTTTAGAACTCGCAACCCAGAGGTTTTCAGGAGAGAAAGTTACTGTATCTTTGAGTTTTTGTACGACATTTACTTTTGTACGACATTTACTTTTGTACGACATTTACAAATAATGATGCTTCTCCAGATGAATATCTTAATCATCACTCCCAAGATATTTATTGAAAGTCGAATAAAATTTAATAATTTTTCTTTTGCAAGAAACCTGAAATGTATCCTTGGGCATTTGAATGAATTTTCTATATTGACCAAAAAGGATAAGTTCTGCCCCCCCCCCCTCCCCCCAACTTAGATATAATGATACTTTATTGACAGCGAGTCAATCATGACATGAATCCAAAAAAAAAAAGAGTTTAGAAAAAAACTGTTTCAAGGCATGCATGTGAGCATGTGAGAATACCATACAAGTAGCAATGCCATCCGCACAGAGAAGTATTTTACATGAATTTTCAATATTCATTTTCGTGTCATTGATATAAACCCAAAATAAAAATGGCCCCAGTAAGCTTCCTTGAGGAACTCCACAGTTACCAACTAACGAGTTTACCCCATCAACACTGACTAGTTGAGATTGTTTTTTTCTAAATTAGATTTGAACACCAATAAACTATGACACAATACAGAATTGTTTACTGTATCGAAAGTCTTTTGTATGTCAAACAAGACCGTAACAGTAAATAAATATTTAAATGTTTGAGATTTTATATAGTCAATCAGAGACATCAAACAGTAGTCAGCAGAGTAGGAGCTGCTGAAGCCGGGTTGGAATTGAAACAATAGATTTTTACAACAAGAACCTTTTCTAGATATGCTTTTTCTAAAAAAATTGACAATAGTAAGGATTCTTATTGTCTATTTTTTCAGCTAGAAGTGTATCATGTAAAAAAACAAACTTTTAAAGTTTTAAGATCATTAGGTACTATACTCTCAGATTTGGATAACATTAGAAAAGTGACAAGAATTTTGATTATTGGTGCCGCATCCCGCAAGAATCTAGCAGTAATTTGATTTTAACCTCCGTTCAAATTGTGTTTGTTTATAAGTCACTAGACGCTTGTCAGAGACAGTCATGCCATTTTATTATCATCAGAACGAGGCTCAAGCCCGGTTAATATATTTATAGGACTACACAGTTACGTAATCAAAATGAATGTATCATATGGTGCAGAGTCACGTGGCGATGTCATAGCGGTTATGACGCCGTCGGGTATCCATATTTGCTTGACATATTTGAATAAATCATTTAATTTTATCAGTGCGTTAGAGTATTCCATGCTTCGTTTAACAACTTCGGAGTATTAAACCCGTCAAAAGCAAAGTAATCTCTTGTTTGAAGTAAGTTACTTCCGGTTTGAAAGAACCTGACGTCATTTTGTAGCATCAATGAAAGCCTTTTGGCTACAATTCCTAAATACGCATCATATATATGAATGTACTTTACGTATGGAATCGCCTCCGTGAGTTGCCTAGCAACTTCTTTTGACATAAGCATACACCCCCTGCGAAGATAAGGTGGCCATACCTTATAGGGGAAGTCTATCCATCGGACTGACCAACGAGAAGTTCGCTTCCTCTCCACCTCGGCATGATCAATCAGGAATCCTACAAACAAATTCCTCCTCTCAGATCGACTGGATGATTTAATATACTCGAGGATTTGCTTTATTTGTACGAGGTGATCCTCCTCTACTAAAAGTATGACGTCAGCATCCGGGCAGCTGTCGTTAGACCATTTAAGAGCCAAAGTAGTTTTGTGTGTCATGTTGGAGGGATTATCAGTGAAGTTTCCTTGCAGTATGTCACCATAAAGTTTAGATTCTTCGTAAATATCCGTCACAGCTTGACGTTCGGATCCTACTGCAAATATCAGCTTCACATTCGGATACTTTACACTTCCCCACGTGTCACGTATCATACTACGCATGTCTAAATGTCTGGCGTTCGATCTGACCACCACAAGGAGAGAGAAGTTGAAAATGGAAGATTCAAATTGACATTTCGAAGGCTTGTAAATAAAGCCTGCCTTTTGGACATTGACAGGGTCCAAGGGAATCTGTACACCTCGTTCAATTTTCTCTCGTACAAATTTAACTAGATCTATTTCTGGCGGATGAATACTATCTATGTAATACGGCGATGACTTGTGATCAGTCATTTGAACCGCATTAACTACATGGGATATAGAATTCCTTCGTTGTTCTCTTTTGAAACTTGGCACATTTTTTCTATCCCTTCGACTCCCAGTCATCAGCCCCTGTGAGACCGCCGCCACCGCTGCCGCCGTTTTAGCGATGATTTCTCTGTGTGAAGACGAGGCCGTCGTCCTCTCGGTAATTACGCTGTGGTTAGACGAGTACAAAGTCTTGTTGAATTTTGTTTCTTGGATAATATCTTCATCAGCAGATATCTCAATTTTCTTCTTGTCATACTCGAATCCGTTTGTGCCAGTAGTCAGCGCCTGTGCATTCAAAATCAACTTCCGTTGCTTGTCCAGTTTTTCACGTTTTCTGATTTCTCTGTGAAACGGTGACAACATCCCTGGATGACTACCGCCATCTTGAGATCCAGTTCGACTTATAACATCACGAAGTGACACAGAAACATTCCTCTCGGCTTTATTTCTACCCAAGCCCACACGCTCATTTTGTAAAAGCTTTGTGAAATCGGCAAGTGATTTTAACGGTGTCTCACTAAGATTGTGCACATGTTTTGATGATGTCATTATTTCCGGTAGCTTTTCATAGTACCCGGGAGTGTGAAATGCGTGCGATATTTGACTATTTATATTTCCCGATGGCGATGAAGAGCGTACCTTTTCAAGCAGCTTCTCCGTCTCAGAGAATTTATCATGTTTCGAGTTGACTTTCAAGAGAAGGTTTTTGATAACGTCTGGATTACACAGAGAATGGTCGAAATGAAAATCGTCCACCGTGGTTCCAGTGCTGGTATCTCCTATGTACATTTCTATATCGACTTTTATACTGTATATTGTATAAAAGACTAAAAATATGAACACAATCTTAGCAGTAAAAGGCCTTTTCTTCGTGATACTTTTCATCCGTGTCGGCAACATTTTAAATCCAAACAGCATTCAAATTAGAGAAAAGTCACAAAACTGTGGACCACTGTCTGATGGTAATCCTTCATTCACGTCTGTAACATCGACGTATTTCTGGTCGTGTAAATGGAGATGATGGCAGTATGTCGGCAGGTAGTTGCACTGAAGTTGCAGATCTCTAAGCATCCGGGTTCTCACCTTCGGTGTGGATACAGCCTCGTTGTGGTCCTCTAATTTGTCGCTAGATAAACAGACATTGCCCTTTTTGGTACTCTCATTTGTCGCTAGGTACACAGACATGGCCTCGTTTTGGTACCCTCATTTGTCGCTAGGTAACAGACACGGCCTCGTTTTGGTACCCTCATTTGTCGCTAGGTAAACAGACACGGCCTCGTTTTGGTACTCTCATTTGTCGCTAGATAAAGAGACACGGCCTCATTTTGATCCTCTCAGTTGCCCCTAAGTAAAAAGACAGATGGATTAGAACTCGCGTACGGTGTCCAGTATTGAACCATTACTTACTACTAAAAAAAACCTTTAGGAGATGATTCAATCACAAATAAAAATCCATTTTGTGTAAATAATTACAATGCCAGGAAATATGTATCTCATAATTTGGTTTAACTTTCACAATGTTTTGACGATTAGTACGTATATTTGTTTATACGTTAATACTTTCTATTTTAACACATTTTTTTAAAAGTGTTATTATAAATATAATGCAATCGGCATATCGGCAGAAATTTAGCAATCAAGCAAATTCACATTGTACAATATGAAACAAAAAGCATATTAAATGTTAGTATGATAGTATCATACCAACATGGACTGGTTGTTTGTATCATTGTTAGAAGTTAGTAACGAAAGTACGTAGAAGTAATAAGGAAAGTACACAGAGGTAATAGAGACCAAGCAACCAATTGCTTTCCCATAGACTTTAGTGTTAACGTTTTGGAGTATTTCATTCAAATTCTTGAATTCAATATGACAATTATGGTTTATAACAAAAGTTTAGGGTCTGATATAACACCTAATCAAAAAAAAAAAAGTTGGGTCCTTCAGCTCAAATTTTCTCCAGGGTAGCCATTTTGAAAATGGGTGAATTTCGCAGTAAAAATTCTCAAAAATCTTAAATGTTTACCTGTTAATTATTATTACCTGAACTTTTGGGAAAAAAATCAATCGGACATACGAAATTAATATCAACATTTCTTATTGATAGTTACCTATCAGGCTACATATCTATTTTCTCGCTTCATAACATACTGGCCAATCAGTAGCTGCCAGACATTTTATCCTTGGCTCAACTTTCTATACACAGGGGATGTTTCAAAAATAATTTTTTTCAATTGGTTGGTTGTACCCTATAATACGAAAGGACGAGGGATCAGCAGATCTATTTTGGTCTCTCTAATGTCCCCTTATCAGAAGAAAAGGAACGAAGTCACTCTAATTAAGGAACCCATACGATGGAGATTGATACAGTATTGTTCTTTAGTGGGATACAGCAAGTCTTATTCTTAAGTTTATCATTGAGATACAGCAAGTCTTATTCTTAAGTTTATGATTGAGATACAGCAATTCTTATTCTTAAGTTTATAATTGAGATACAGCAAGTCTCATTCTTAAGTTTATTTGTGGAATACAGCAATTCTTATTCTTAAGTTTATAATTGAGATACAGTAAGTCTTATTCTTAAGTTTATAATTGAGATACAGCAATACTTATTCTTAAGTTTATCATTGAGATACAGCAAGTCTCATTCTTAAATTTATTTGTGGAATACAGCAAGTCTAATTCTTAAGTTCATAAGTGGGATACAGAAAGTCTTAGTCTAAAGTTTATTTGTGGGATACAGCAAGTCTTATTCTTAAGTCCGTTAGTATGACAAAGCAAGTCGTATTCTAAGTTCATTAGTGAGGTACAGTAAGTGTTAATCTTAAGTTTATTATTGAGATACAGTGAGTGTTAATCTTAAGTTTATTATTGAGAAACAGTGAGTGTTAATCTTAAGTTTATTAGTAGAATATAGCATGTCTTATTCTCACGTTATTTGTGTTTTTCAATGTTTCCTTAACTGGAGATATCAGAGAAAGTTCTATCAGTCCTACCTGTATATGTCCCTAATTTAATCTATATTAAGACATATGTTGACCAAACACACATACCTGTAAATAAACGGATTCCGTTCACTTAATCATGCGAGACGGTACCTAGATTTAAAGTAAATATGGAAATCAACACTTAAATCTACAAATCATCAAAAATCTACAGCAATATTCGAGACATTTTGTAAAATATCGGCATATGAATCTTAACATTAAGATATACAATATATATTTCGTATTATTTAATCTCTAGCATTTCTGTAGATTAATCACCTTCAATATTCAACAATTAAAATGATAAATATCAGTATCCTTAAAAATAGACTAACATATTCAAATACTTACCGATGACTAATAATAAATTGTAGTGTAAATATCGCCTGGTGTTAAACTATCCATGTACGACAATAATCCTAGCCGTGCAGTATAACGGTTGTTCGTGTTATCGATTAGAAAGACCGCTTCAGTGGTGTCTCGTGACGGAACACAACCTTGTGAATGGACAAAAAGACAATAGAGTGTGACCAAGGCGTATACCTATATTATATACAACAATGGGATTATATGTAATCAAAATCTAAATCTATCCTTTGTTTTAAAGTCGGTTGAACGTAAATCTTATCTCAGTAAAGGTATGTGCAGCGATTTAAATAAAACTCAAAAAAAAAAATAAAATAAAAAAAATGGACACGAACGAGTCGGAAAGGATAATAGGTTCCTAAGAGCTGAGACACACTCAAACAAAGCAAAAACAAAGATGTATTTAACTGTTTTTATTTTTCATATAAGTTTAGTTTTTGACTTTATTTAAAAAAATACTGTACACGCTGATAGTATTAAATGTATTTTCACGTAATATCTACCGTCAGGTAGTGAAATCAGGCATGCGTGAAGGCGAGGCAAATCCTAGTGCAGCGAACCAAAGAACTGAAGTACATAGAGTTTATTGTTTCGATCGCTTGGACATTTATGTTGTCATGTATATTTTCCTTGGCAATTATATCAGCATGACTCTCAGATGTTATAGAAACTTGTGAAGTATTCTTATTCTCCAAACGTTCACGGATTTTTCTTTCATTTTACTGGTATATTTCTTTGTGACCCTCTAGGGTGTGATATCTCTGTCAACCACCTAGGGTGTGATATCTCTGTCAACTCCTAGGGTGTGATATCTCTGTCAACCCCTAGGGTGTGATAAGCTCTGTCAGCCCCTAGGGTGTGATATCTCTGTCGACCCCTAGGGGTGTGATATCTTGTCACCCCCTAGGGTTGATATCTCTGACAATCCCTAGGGTGTGATATCTCTGTCAACCCCTAGGGTGTGATATCTCTGTCAACCCATATGGTGTGATATCTCTGTCAGCCCCTTAGATATGATATCTCTGTCGACCCCTAGGGTGTGATATCTCTGTCAACCCCTAGGGTGTGATTTCTCTGTCACCCCCTAGGGTGTGATATCTCTGTCAACCCCTAGGGTGTGATATCTCTGTCAACCCCTAGGGTGTGCTATCTGTCAATACCTAGGTTGTGGTATCTCTGTCAACCCCTAGGGTGTGATATCTCTGTCAACCCGAGGGTGGTGCTATCTTGTCAATACCTAGGGTGTGGTATCTCTGTCAAACCCCTAGGGTGGTGATATCTCTGTCAACCCCTAGGGTGTGTCATCTGTCAAGACCTGGGTGTGATATCTCTGTCACCCCCTATGGTGTGATATCTGTCAACCTCTAGGGTGTGATATCTCTGTCAATACCTAGGGTGTGATATCTCTGTCAACCCCTAGGGTGTGATATCTCTGTCAACCCCTAGGGTGTGATATCTCTGTCAACCCCTAGGGTGCGATATATCTGTCAACCCCTAGGGTGTGATATCTCTGACAACCCCTAGGGTGCGATATCTCTGTCAACCCCTAGGGTGTGATATCCCTGTCAACCCCTAGGGTGTGATATCTCTGTCAACCCCTAGGGTGTGATATCTCTGTCACCCCCTAGGGTGTGATATCTCTGACAATCCCTAGGGTGTGATATCTCTGTCAACCCCTATGGTGTGATATCTCTGTCAACCCATAGGGTGTGATATCTCTGTCAACCCATAGGGTGTGATATCTCTGTCAGCCCCTTAGATATGATATCTCTGTCGACCCCTAGGGTGTGATATCTCTGTCAACCCCTAGGGTGTGATATCTCTGTCAACCCCTAGGGTGTGATATCTCTGTCAATACCTAGGGTATGATATCTCTGTCAATACCTAGGGTGTGATATCTCTGTCAACCCATAGGGTGTGATATCTCTGTCAGCCCCTTAGATATGATATCTCTGTCGACCCCTAGGGTGTGATATCTCTGTCAACCCCTAGGGTGTGCTATCTGTCAATACCTAGGTTGTGGTATCTCTGTCAACCCCTAGGGTGTGATATCTCTGTCAACCCCTAGGGTGTGCTATCTGTCAACCCCTAGGGTGTGATATCTGTCAACCCATAGGGTGTGATATCTCTGTCAACCCCTAGGGTGCGATATAATAATGAAGTATACATACACATTAAAGTTGTTGCTAAATATTTTCTTTATTGTCATTATGCGGTAGTGATACATAAACAAACCAGTCAACAATCTTCTATCTCGATAATGTTAGTTTACTTAAATAGCTAGAAACGCTTACATTGACAAACGAACAAATTATGGAGATAAAAAGGCAATGTAACACAACTGCGTATAAAATATCAACATAACATTTCAATATAAAATATCAACATAACATTTCAATATAACATGTCAACATAGCATTTGAATATAACATGTCAACATAGCATTTGAATATAACATGTCAACATAGCATTTCAATATAACATGTCAACATAGCATTTCAATATAACATGTCAACATAACATTTAAATATAACATATCAACATAACATTTCAATATAACATGTCAACATAGCATTTCAATATAACATGTCAACATAGCATTTCAATATAACATGTCAACATAGCATTTGAATATAACATGTCAACATATCATTTCAATATAAAATATCAACATAACATTTCAATGTAACATGTCAACATAGCATTTCAATATAACAGCATTTCAATATAACATGTCAACATAGCATTTCAATATAACATATCAACATAGCATTTCAATATAACATGTCAACATAACATTTAAATATAACATATCAACATAACATTTCAATGTAACATGTCAACATATCATTTCAATATAACATGTCAACATAGCATTTCAATATAACATGTCAACATAGCATTTCAATATAACATGTCAACATAACATTTAAATATAACATATCAACATAACATTTCAATGTAACATGTCAACATATCATTTCAATATAACATGTCAACATATCATTTCAATATAACATATCAACATAGCATTTCAATATAACATGTCAACATAACATTTAAATATAACATATCAACATAACATTTCAATGTAACATGTCAACATATCATTTCAATGTAACATGTCAACATAGCATTTCAATATAACATATCAACATAGCATTTCAATGTAACATGTCAACATATCATTTCAATATAACATGTCAACATAGCATTTCAATATAACATGTCATCATAGCATTTGAATATAACATGTCATCATAGCATTTCAATATCACATGTCAACATAACATTTCAATGTAACATGTCAACATATCATTTCAATATAACATGTCAACATAGCATTTCAATATAACATGTCATCATAGCATTTGAATATAACATGTCATCATAGCATTTCAATATCACATGTCAACATAACATTTCAATATAAGATGTCAACATAGCATTTCAATATAAGATGTCAACATAGCATTTCAATATTATCTATCAACATAACATTTCAATATAACATGTCAACATAGCATTTCAATATAACATGTCAACATAGCATTTCAATATTATATATCAACATAGCATTTGAATATAACATGTCAACATATCATTTCAATGTAACATGTCAACATATCATTTCAATGTAACATGTCAACATAGCATTTCAATATAACATGTCAACATAGCATTTCAATATTATATATCAACATTCCAATGTATTTTTTCAACTGATATTTCAATGAAACCATTCTCTGCAACCTTTCAATGCAATCTTTCATCTTAACCCTTTTAAGTATTTCAATATAGAATATAGCCTTTCAAAATAACTTTTTAACTAAACACATAATGTAAATTAACACATTTTCTAAAAATGTTGAAATTCAGTCACATTGTAGTTTGACGGTTATCTTTATGCTCTAATTATGAAATGATAAAGAGTACAAATATAATCATCAATACGTATTATAGATAGCCGAGACTCTTAATCATGCTGTATATTGTACGTGTTGGCTGATGACGTCAAGTCATTAAACTGGTAAAGACAAGCTTACGAGTCTATCTACGTTATTGATACAAACCAGATAAAAAACAAATTGTTTTATAACGAATTTCACAAGACTAGACGAAACAGTTCGTTAGATGGTGTTAAAGTAAATACGATTGAGCCAAATTCGGAAATTTTAATTAACTTCGTCGTAAAAGGAAGTTAGTATCGCGCAATTTCGTCTAAGGAAAGTGTTGCTGTAGTTACATGTACTTCGAATTGACCGTATTGACACGATTCAATATCTTCGTTTTAGTTTCTCTAAAATAAGGTCAGAACGGAATGACAAATTCATAATTATCTGATTCCGAATGCTACGTATAATCGATAAAACATCTACTAATTTTATTTGGGTTGTTCGTCCCCAGAACAGTCATATATACAGTCACCAGACCGCTCCGAACCACAGGCGCTTGCATAGAAAATATCCCTTTCGATTTTTTTTTGATATGACAGCGGTATGTGTTGTGTAATGTGTAAGAGGGAACTTTAGAAAATATCACTTTCGATTTTTTTTTGATATGACAGCGGTATGTGTAATGTGTAAGAGGGAAGTTCCCTCTTACACATTACACATACCGCTGTCATATCAAAAAAAAAAAAAAAAAAAAAAAATCGAAAGTGATATTTTCTATGCAAGCGCCTGTGCTCCGAACTGGCGTCAAAACGGGATGTTTACATGATATCCATTGGTTTCTTCCAAAAAATATCAAAGTGGAATTGGTGTTAATGTTTGTCATTAAACACAATGTACAGTGTTTACTTACATCTATAAAGGACCGTAAACAATACTTTAATACAGAAAGTACACAAAGGTAAATGAAGTCTCTATAATGAGTATATGTGTTTAAATAATCTTACAATGTTAATGGTCATTATTTAATTTAAGGTGATACATATTCTGTAATACCTTACACGTAAATGCCAAGGCATGTCGGAGTTATTTCCCTTGATTGAGTTTATTAGCATTGACTGCATATCATTCATTCATGTACTGTATCAATTAAATAATTATTGTCATCAATTCAAAACATCTTTTAGAAATGTAACGTGTGTTTTCAGTGTTGAAATATAACAAACAACATTATATTGAGTTCGTGTTCCGGATTTTATTGTCGATAAGACATGGTGGGAATAAAAACTCTTCGTGTGGCGCAGAGTCGACCACAGGTCGCTATATACGTATACAGGTAGTTACACACAGCTCATAATATTGTACACAGCTCACATATATGTCTTTGTCATTTCTTTGCCGTCTCTCTGTAAATATGTCCATCTACATGAAAGAACGTATTCCGGCCAACTGACCACTTGACCACACAAAGACAACGACCACAACCAACTGACCAATCAGAACAAAATACATAACTTGGCACAATATGACGTCACACTGCATAGGATATGAACAACACAAACTACAAAATACTCATGACTAAAGTCCACAAAATCACACCACGGAACACTATACGGACGCGATAACTGCGCATGTACGGATACAACGGTCAAACGACGGAAGACTTCCCCTATGAAAAAGAAGCTAAAATTTTGGTCATGAATGTTCCGTGAACCCTCTCCCTAGGTTGTACTTTAAACACGACAACATCTGAAGAAGACATTAAAAATCACACAAAGATGAATATGTTATAGATTTGAATGTGAAGTATTCTATGATTCGGAGGATATCGTTTTCCAGGCAGATTCAATTTCCTGACGGTTTTTATAGTCATTGTAGACGAAATAGTCTGGACAAATCGTCAGGTTGATTTTATCCATTTTGAACCTAGGTTCATGCTGTGGTAACATACCAAGTTTATCCGCAACAATTCCCAAGTAAGAATCGTCAACCGATAACAATTTGACGAAGGGAAAGGCGATGACGAAACGCTGGGCAATTTCTGACGATACTACAAACGCTCCACCTCTCAGATACGCTGGCCACAAAACATGCGAGAAATCATAGTTTGACATTCCCCAAGGGGAACCGTCCCTTCTGTCAACCTGTGGTTTTTCTATACGGAATCCCGCGTATAATTTCTTCAATTGGATTCTGTTAAACGTCCTTAGGTATGCGATGACGTTTCTGACACGGACGATATGATCATCGTCGACGAAGAAGAGGACATCTGCTTGAGAACACCTGTCCACAGCCCAATTAAATCCCATTATAGTCTTTAAAGTGTTATTTTTGTAGGCGTCTACAAAGTCTTCCTGTATAATATCAGAGGCTTCGGCTGCTTCTTTGTCGATGCCTGCTTGTGCCGATTGCTTATAAGCAATCAGAAACATAATTTTAACGTTAATTAAATTTGTGACGTCCCCCCACGTTTTTCTGATACTGTCACGAATACCAAAATGCTGGATGCTTGACTTTACAAGAAACACTACATTGAAACTATCAGTTGTCGGTCCGAATTCGCACTCAGGGGGACTATGTATGTATTTAAATGGATGTGCGTTGATGGGAATAACATCAATGTCTATGCCCTCCTCAATCTTCCTCCGAACGTGTGTTTTAAGGTCGATATGCATTGGATGAATACTCCTCATGTACATAACTGGTTTGAGTTTTCCGGAAGTAGCAGTATAAACTGTCTGTCGATTTCCGGTATTTCTCCCCCACTTGGTCGTGTCTCTCACTTGTGTTTGTCTAATTGTTTTTACTTCATTGTCATATTTAGAAGAATTCCTGAACTCTGACAATATTGTAGAATCAGAATCGGATGCTGGGTGACCAAATTTGAGGTTTTCGTCAGAAGATGTGGTTGCCGTAGAAACATGTTTACTTTTACCTTGAATCGACGAAGCAGTTTCCTCCAGAGAAGTATTCTCTTTTGTATATTTCACGGCTACTCCTTTGACGTTCGACATCTTTAAGACTTCCATCAGTACACGAGGATTGCAGATTGTACGCTCAATTTTTAAAGCACGTTGTTTGCCGAAGTCTCGCGAGAAGGTGATGGCATCTCTCTGAACTCTGTAGATGGCGAACACAAGCACAAACAAAATGAGCATCCTCGTGAACGATTGCTTGGTATTCATGTCTATAGCTTTATATTCTCTTACGTTTAATATCCAGAATTATTTTCGCTCTAGCAATATACTAGAATAATTTTCGTTGTCTATGTTAAGACATCATCGGAAGGGCATTCTAGACACCAGTTTCGCTCGAACTGAAGATGGATGTTGTAACATTAGCAGGTCACTTTGTTTCTTTAGTAGCATCCAATGTAGTTTGGTTATTGCGATATTTGAAACGTTAAAATAATCCACAATACTTCACTGAATATCTATTCCATACTCTGTTATAAAAGTACTTCATCGAATATTGCTACTCCAGTCGAGTCAAGTCCCGCGTTCGTCAATTTGATCATTTTTATAATTCCATCTTCACTTAAAATAAAAGTTCCACCATCGCTGTTTATACCATAGAGACCTATTAAGACTGTCATGAAGTTCTTGACTCAATGTTTGCAGTCGGTCGCTTTTCACATCGTCGACCTACTATATAGGTCTGCTTGTAAGGTTGGAATGAGGTACTGGAGCAGTTCATTTTTTTATTGTTTTAAAGCACTTACTCGGATACAGAATTGTATGGTCGACCGCAATCCTAATGTCAAACTATTATCACCCCACTTAAAACCCATCCCGGTGTTCCAATAATAGACTAAGATCATCAGACCGTCAAAAGGCATTAACATGTAGTTATATACTTGTGACAAAGACGGAACCGATCGCTGAATTAAGACAAAGACTCGAGGAATATACAATTGTATCAGATATTGGCTGGTGTATGTTTCTTTAAGACAAGTGTTACACTCAAGTAAAGATCCCATTGTTTAATGTAATCTGATTAAATTCCTACCTACATGTTTATTTATGTATGTACATTAATAGGCCTACAATATGTACATATATATATATATCTACCCCGGGCTGTTTTGACCGTTAAGTTAACTACGTCTATGATGATAATGAATACATCTTAAATGTTTTGAAGATAGTATATACATGTATAAGTGTTGTTTACGCGAGTTGAAAGCACTGCATACTGGGGTAAGATCGTTTGAGATAAAAAGTTTTCAATCGCCTATACATGTTAACACCAGCCAGATCATTCTTTAAATGTCCAACCATGTAATTTTCCTCCAGGTAGTTGCTATATATCGATCGCCATTCGATATGCATGGAGTTTTTTTTAAACGCACTTAATAACACACATTCCACGGTCCAATGAACATACACATTCCTTAGTATGGTTCAAAACAATGTGAGATATACAAAAACAGATAAGGTGTTCCGAATGTAGCGGTGTTACGATACGTGGTATGTATATAGATAGGTGTTATAGGGTTTTACAAACAGTTTATTGTGTTTTATGATACTTCTGGTTAAAGTTTAAATCCAAAGTTACATTTGCATTTATGCAATTCGTTACAATTCATTCACGGACAGTTCTCCTTAAAGGGTTCCCTTCCAACTCAGAGGGCCACTGGTAAAATGCCCAGTTTCCTATTCTCTTATACATCACACTCCACCATATACACCCATATACATACCACTTACATACCATATTATAGAAAACTGTACAGCAGAGAACTGAAGCGGGTGCTATTACGTCACACAGTATGACGTAATAGCACAACATAAGCTGTTTGCGTTGTCCACGTGACTACTATCCGCACCCTAAGTCAATAGCACCAGAACTATCAGTAGATAGACTGATTGTAGCGTTATCCTCCCATAGTGTTGAGTGTGTGTACGCCCTACCATTGGAATCTGATAAAAACATAAGCCACATCCTAATATCCTCCTTTGTTGTTTGCGATATTCGAATATGATGAAACTTTGCTTGCAAGGAGGTATACAGATCATAAAACCTTCTCAAAAAAGCTCTGCCTGGCACCACGGCTTTACAAAAGAAGCTAAGACGCCCAACTAAGGATTCTAAATTAGACCTTGTGGTTTTCTCAGAATGTAATAACATAAAAAGGCTCTGTTTCAGCTCTGACACTTTTTCAGTTGGTATTGTTATCAACATTTCAACAGCATCAATTTCATACCCAGGAAAAACTAGACATGCTACTGGGCCAACTGTTTTCTCGTGTGATATTGGAACCCCTAATTCTGACCATACCCCCTGAAAACCAATCATTAACTGCAGGCATTTATCTGTTCCACTTTCCCCACAAAAGAGAAAATCATCTAAGTAATGGTCCAAACCAGAAAGACCTACCCTGAGTTCTACTCGCCAATGTAAAAATGTTGACATTTTTTCAAATAGGTTATAATTATGAAACTGAACAACCCATAGGGAGACATTAATCGATATAGTAGTTATCCCCAAACTTGAAGCCCAAAATCACCTGGATGTATAGGTAATAATCTGAATGCAGATTTGATGTCTATTTTACCTAGAAGTGTACCTTTACTAAGCTGGGCTATCATTTCAATGATATCGTCAAATCTAGAATACTTTACTGTACTATAGTCTTCCTCAATGAAGTCATTAACACTGCTATTAAAAGGTAAAGACAGGTGTGCGATAAGCCTCCAGGTGTTGTCAGATTTGGGAACAATACCTATAGGGGATAATCTCAGTGTAGAAATAGGCTTTCTCTGAAATGGACCCAAGATTCTACCCATTTTGATTTCTTTTGGAATCTTTTCCTTTGTAGCAGTAGGGTTGTCACAGACAGAAGCAAAAATTAGAACACTCTGTTGGGTGCCTTCGGCCTAAATAATGTAATCTGAAGCCACGTGAAAAACCTTTTAACAGCTCGTTTCATTTCATTTCAACATATTTTATTGTATAACATTTATACAAATGGGTTAGACAGCAGGCTTGGCCTATATAAGAGCTCGTTTGCTTCAGATAACTTTGGGTACAGACTAAGACAGGCTATGAGGTTTGTAATTTTGATTGGGGTGCGAGTCAGGGCCCATATATCCCTGTCCACGTCCCCGCCCACCTGTAGCACTGAAGGGCATTCTGGGATTATTATTTTGGTATCCGACACGGGGGGAAGGGCTTTGAAAGTTTGAACTATACCTTGGCGGTTGAAAGGCCGAATTACGATACTGAAAGGGTTGCTGCAAGGTGCACATGATTGAGGGATGACTTCCAGAACACTTCAAATTTTTATGCAAATAATTGCATGGGGAGCGAAAACAGGAGCCCTTATTGTTAAAATCAAAACAGTTCCCACTAGACTTTGCATTGGATTGGTGACGGGAAGGAGGGAGGGGAGACCTATCGTTCATGTACAACAACCAAAGCTCATCATCCTATTTGGCCCAGTCTGACTCAGGGTTGGAACATTTTCTTAACCTATATTGTTCGTCATAGACTTTCCATCCCAACCCATTACATCTCTAAGCTCCCAAGCGCACGCTATCCATGTATTTCAAAAGACCAGCTACCTTAACTGGGTGAGCTGTGCTATAAATTGCAATAAAATTATGAATGCACCTGTCCACTTTTCAATAGTGGTAATTTTCTCGAGCGAGAGCGATTTTGTTATAATTTGACCATTCTTTATAATCAACCTCTGCTCCTCACCCTCTTTAAGCCCTTTCTTCAATACAGTTGCTATATTTACATATCTACCCTCTATTATCTTTGTTTGTATAGACTCGGATACATTATCACCCAGCTTGGAGTAAACACAACTCGTCAAAACCCGACACAACTCGTTACAACTCGGCACAACTCGGTACAACTCTCTCCAATCTCTCGTCCTCGCTCGAGACTCTCTCTTGTATAGATGTAGAGTGATGTGTTAGATATATATCTTTTGTTTTATATAATGTGAAATCAATTGAACTGAAACATTCGATGTAATGATTGATGATGGTATGACTTATCAATGATGATGATGGTGATGGTGATGATGATGATGATGATGATGATGATGGTGATGATGATGATGATGATGATGATGATGGTGGTGGTGATGATGATTGATGATGATGATGATGATGATATCGAGTGCATATAAAGATTTTTTAAGTTTAATGTGTTAATCAATTTTGTGGAACATGATGCTTAAAGTTGATTGGACGATGATGATGATGATGATAATGAGGATGATGATGATGATGATGATGATGATAATGATGATGATGACGATGAAAACAATTGTTATCGTCGTTCGGCCATCGTACTTTACATGTTGTATAAAACTCAAGTGTGATATGTACGGTGGCTTTTCACTTTTCTTCTATAAGCATCTTCATTGACACCTGTGATGTTAAACATCTTAAAACAAAGAAACAAACCTTCATCAGAGACAAAACTAAACAAAATAAATGAATAACCAAAACTTCACGTTTGAATCTTTTACTGGTTTTAATAAACACATTCACACATGAAACGTCATTATTTATAGGAATAAATGCTGGTTGAATGCACACCTGAAGCTGTCGTTACCCTGACATATCATATAATTATTAAGCGCGGTATATATGTATGTACCTCCGTATCCAACGACTAGTAGTCAGCAATGATGGCCGCTATACTGCGTCGCCTGCTTTGTGTGATATTTCTCATAGAAAAATGCAAAGGTAAGTAAAACCACATTTTACTTTATAACTTTGACGAGTTTACATTCTCAATTTTTCCTTTTTCGACATACAGTGTATTTTAAATGCATTTTCTTCTTATTTCAACGACCATTTCTCTTGTATTTTGACCCGGTAGATCGGTTCAACTATACTTGGATGTCATATTACCGTCGACAACAATCGAGTTAACATCGGTAATGTTTAACGTTATTTAGTAAAATGTAGTTAAAAGCGTAATAAGAAATGTGAAATTCTGTCTCTAATCATCATATGATAGTGTAGTTTATGATATTTCATTATAAACACAAATCTTATATTTATGTTTGTGTATACTGCGCATTGCAAAATCAAACTTAATCATAATAAATAAAATATAGATAATAATGACATGATGTTCTACAAAAAAAAAATGACGTTTTCTGATTTTATTTTGATGTGAGTGGTGTTGAATACTTACAATTTCAGTTTGTTTGAAGTTGTTGTAATAACATAGTCTGTGATCACGTTTTAATTCAGAAAGCAAGTAGCCATCAGACAAATACTTGACGGTATCATTCTTCTTCATATATAAAGTTTAAAGCTGCTTGTATTAGCATTTATGCTTCAAAAAAGCAGCAAAAGTTTGTTTGCTTTTTCTTTTTCTTTTCCTTTTTTTTGTATTTGTTTGCTTATACATTGTATATATATGTAATTAAACAAAAATGTGCCAGGTTAAGTTAAATGACACGGTGTGAAGCCAGTTAATACGTTTCGGATTGCTCGTCGTAGTTTTTAAAAATTTTGCAAAAGAAACTCAATTCATCACCTGATGAAATCGACCAAAGCAAAATTCAATCTCTCAATGTTCGCCCACTGCCTTATAGAAAAATAACATGAACGGCGCCAGAGGTTCATGTTTTATTTATTTTTAATGCAGCTAACATTCATATGCCTAGGACCTGAAACGGACTTTTACACTTCCTCTTCTTTCAATACACGACAACAAATACGGTCAGAAATTAAACAACATAGCTTTCCAAGATCTCTTAAATGTTGAATTGGAGGAGCCCGTAGCGCGTGTTCCCTTTTTTTTTTTTTCATGCGCTTTCCCCTGGAACGGAATCTTTGAAATAAAGTACGTGGTTAGCGTAAAAAGACTTTGATCACTAATCATTTTAAACTTATTCTTTGTTTGCAATGTTTTTGTCTTTAAGTGCTGAACACACACTTAAAATAATCCTCGTTAGTGTAAATAACATCATTTGTTACGTCATAATGCGGAGGCATTTCCGCTGAATTTGGAAGCAGTAATGCGGTCGCCATGGAATGATATTTTACTGTTGGAGATACGTATATAGTGCGGGGCGTGAGAACACGAATGCATGCATGATAGTTTAGGTCGACTGCACTGTTTATAGGGGTACGATTCATCCTTTTCCAGATACAGGGGACCGCGATAGCTCAGTCGGTTAGAGCGCCGGTGTAACGTTGAAAATGAAACCAACATCCCGGTTCCATTTTCAACGTTGAAAATGGACCGGTTCCATTTTTCACGGGGGTTCATTTTCAACATTACACCGGCCATGTAACCTGATGATAAGACCCGAGGAGCGTAGTTCGACGCTCCCTACCCGTGTCGGTTTGTGTTTATCGGGAATCTGTATACGGGCCGGTCTATGCTGTCTTGGTTGTGTCGTTGGGCAAGACACTTTACTATAACTGATATGGATGTTTGTTGGGTGTAAGACCCTGTGAACAGCCAATGTCATTTTGAGGCAGGATCTCTTTATAGTAGCAAGTGGCTACCTAAGGTTGTCCGTCGCATGCCGTCGATGTCAATTATGGTATATTTTATTGCCAAAATATTCTACCACGCCAACAGAGACCCGGAGAAACACAAAAAGTCACGGGTAGGTATCATTGAACCTCGCACCTCAGATCGTTGCGTGCAGCTAGCTATATAGGTAGGTCGGACGCTCTAACCGACTGAGCTATCGCAGCCCTAACTGCTATCATATATAGTCACATGTGGTCAAATGAGTTAAAAACATCCCTGATATCTGATTTTCTTACTCCCAATACACAGTCATGCGTAACAATAAAATTGTGTCCGTAAATTCTTGCCAACATGCTCTTTGAATTTCTGTCCTTCGTCGTTGATTTCTCGGATATTCACCAATGAAAGTGACAACAAAATGGCATAAAGTAAATAAATCAATAAATCAATGTAGCAACTAAATGTATTTCTTAACCCAGCATCACTCAAATAATTATAAACTCTCAACATTACATCCAAGTACCGAATAAAACACGTACTACCGGCGCAACGCAAGTGGAGACGTTCTTCGTTGACAACTTCTTACGAATGTTGATCCTACATTTAACCTCGGTAGGTTGTAAACGAGATCTGTGACGATTTTTTTTTCGCTGTAACCTCAGAAAGCAGGCGGGAGTAGGCCTTTCAGTAATCGTTTTGGTAATATGCACGATGCACGATAGAATGATTACAAAACCCTTTCAAGAAACAAAGAAATCGATTAAAAATGTATGAGGAAATTTTTGGACACTGTGTAAGGAAATCTTTGGACAAGATTCAAATACAAGAACTAAACAACGGTTGAATCAAAACATTACTCCAGAAAACACAACTGCATACCGTGT
Source organism: Pecten maximus (assembly GCF_902652985.1). Taxonomy (NCBI): domain Eukaryota; kingdom Metazoa; phylum Mollusca; class Bivalvia; order Pectinida; family Pectinidae; genus Pecten; species Pecten maximus. Next base: position 31,035,435 of record NC_047028.1, read on the forward strand.
TTATCAAGCTTAACAAGTTTCAAAGTGCTCAGTTAAAAATTGAAGGGTGTACCAAAACGTTAAACCAACACAAAAAACCCGTTTGTGTCAGGCAGTCAATGTGATATCACAAGTTGACCAACAGGAACATACCAAAGCCTCCTAAACCACACGTCTTTTGATTAATGACAATAACTGTTGATGGGAGATTTAGCAAAATCAAACAAACAAAACCGAGAAGCTCTTAACAATGACATCATCAAAAAGTTGTAGTGTATTTCTCTTGTGAATATCTCCACGTCTAATAAATTAATATATCAATGTGTGTTTTACACCTTACACCTATTCTGATAGACAGTCTATCTAATGTGTGTTGTATACCTTACACCTATTCTGATAGACAGTCTGTCTAATGTGTGTTGTATACCTTACACCTATTCTGATAGACAGTCTATCTAATGTGTGTTGTATACCTTACACCTATTCTGATAGACAGTCTATCTAATGTGTGTTGTATACCTTACACCTATTCTGATAGACAGTCTATATAATGCGTGTTGTATACCTTACACCTATTCTGATAAACAGTCTATAAAATGTGTGTTGTATACCTTACACCTATTCTGAAAGACAGTCTAATGTGTGTTGTATACCTTACACCTATTCTGATAGACAGTCTATATAATGTGTGTTGTATACCTTACACCTATTCTGATAGACAGTCTAATGTGTGTTGTATACCTTACACCTATTCTGATAGACAGTCTATATAATGTGTGTTGTATACCTTACAACTATTCTGATAGACAGTCTATATAATGTGTGTTGTATACCTTACACCTATTCTGATAGACAGTCTGTCTAATGTGTGTTGTATACCTTACACCTATTCTGATAGACAGTCTGTCTAATGTGTGTTGTATACCTTACACCTATTCTGACAGTCTATATAATGTGTGTTGTATACCTTACATCTATTCTGATAGACAGTCTATATAATGTGTGTTGTATACCTTACACCTATTCTGATAGACAGTCTATATAATGTGTGTTGTATACCTTACACCTATTCTGATAGACTGTCTAATGTATGTTGTATACCTTACACCTATTCTGATAGACAGTCTATATAATGTGTGTTGTATACCTTACACCTATTCTGATAGACAGTCTATATAATGTGTGTTGTATACCTTACACCTATTCTGATAGACAGTCTGTCTAATGTGTGTTGTATACCTTACACCTATTCTGATAGACAGTCTGTCTAATGTGTGTTGTATACCTTACACCTATTCTGACAGTCTATATAATGTGTGTTGTATACCTTACACCTATTCTGATAGACAGTCTGTCTAATGTGTGTTGTATACCTTACACCTATTCTGATAGACAGTCTAATGTGTGTTGTATACCTTACACCTATTCTGATAGACAGTCTATATAATGTGTGTTGTATACCTTACACCTATTCTGATAGACAGTCTATATAATGTGTGTTGTATACCTTACACCTATTCTGATAGACAGTCTAATGTGTGTTGTATACCTTACACCTATTCTGATAGACAGTCTATCTAATGTGTGTTGTATACCTTACACCTATTCTGATAGACAGTCTATATATGTATGTTGTATACCTTACACCTATTCTGACAGTCTATATAATGTGTGTTGTATACCTTACACCTATTCTGATAGACAGTCTATATAATGTGTGTTGTATACCTTACACCTATTCTGATAGACAGTCTATCTAATGTGTGTTGTATACCTTACACCTATTCTGACAGTCTATCCAATGTGTGTTGTATACCTTACACCTATTCTGATAGACAGTCTAATGTGTGTTGTATACCTTACACCTATTCTGATAGACAGTCTATATAATGTGTGTTGTATACCTTACACCTATTCTGATAGACAGTCTAATGTGTGTTGTATACCTTACACCTATTCTGATAGACAGTCTGTCTAATGTGTGTTGTATACCTTACACCTATTCTGATAGACAGTCTATATAATGTGTGTTGTATACCTTACACCTATTCTGATAGACAGTCTATATAATGTGTGTTGTATACCTTACACCTATTCTGATAGACAGTCTATCTAATGTGTGTTGTATACCTTACAGCCTATTCTGATAGACAGTCTATATAATGTGTGTTGTATACCTTACACCTATTCTGATAGACAGTCTATATAATGTGTGTTGTATACCTTACACCTATTCTGATAGACAGTCTATCTAATGTGTGTTGTATACCTTACACCTATTCTGATAGACAGTCTAATGTGTGTTGTATACCTTACATCCTATTCTGATAGACAGTCTATATAATGTGTGTTGTATACCTTACACCTATTCTGATAGACAGTCTATATAATGTGTGTTGTATACCTTACACCTATTCTGATAGACAGTCTATATAATGTGTGTTGTATACCTTACACCTATTCTGATAGACAGTCTAATGTGTGTTGTATACCTTACACCTATTCTGATAGACAGTCTATATAATGTGTGTTGTATACCTTACACCTATTCTGATAGACAGTCTATATAATGTGTGTTGTATACCTTACACCTATTCTGATAGACAGTCTATATAATGTGTGTTGTATACCTTACACCTATTCTGATAGACTGTCTATATAATGTGTGTTGTATACCTTACACCTATTCTGATAGACAGTCTATATATGTATGTTGTATACCTTACACCTATTCTGATAGACAGTCTATATAATGTGTGTTGTATACCTTACACCTATTCTGATAGACAGTCTATCTAATGTGTGTTGTATACCTTACACCTATTCTAGACAGTCTATCAATGTGTGTTGTATACCTTACACCTATTCTGAACAGTCTATCAATGTGTGTTGTATACCTTACACCTATTCTGATAGACAGTCTAATGTGTGTTGTATACCTTACACCTATTCTGATAGACAGTCTGTCTAATGTGTGTTGTATACCTTACACCTATTCTGATAGACAGTCTATATAATGTGTGTTGTATACCTTACACCTATTCTGATAGACAGTCTATCTAATGTGTGTTGTATACCTTACACCTATTCTGATAGACAGTCTATATAATGTGTGTTGTATACCTTACACCTATTCTGATAGACAGTCTATATAATGTGTGTTGTATACCTTACACCTATTCTGATAGACAGTCTATATAATGTGTGTTGTATACCTTACACCTATTCTGATAGACAGTCTATATAATGTGTGTTGTATACCTTACATCTATTCTGATAGACAGTCTATAATGTGTGTTGTATACCTTACACCTATTCTGATAGACAGTCTATCTAATGTGTGTTGTATACCTTACACCTATTCTGATAGACAGTCTATATAATGTGTGTTGTATACCTTACACCTATTCTGATAGACAGTCTATATAATGTGTGTTGTATACCTTACACCTATTCTGATAGACAGTCTATATAATGTGTGTTGTATACCTTACACCTATTCTGATAGACAGTCTATATAATGTGTGTTGTATACCTTACACCTATTCTGATAGACAGTCTATATAATGTGTGTTGTATACCTTACACCTATTCTGATAGACAGTCTATATAATGTGTGTTGTATACCTTACACCTATTCTGATAGACAGTCTATCTAATGTGTGTTGTATACCTTACACCTATTCTGATAGACAGTCTATAATGTGTGTTGTATACCTTACACCTATTCTGATAGACAGTCTATATAATGTGTTGTATACCTTACACCTATTCTGATAGACAGTCTATATAATGTGTGTTGTATACCTTACACCTATTCTGATAGACAGTCTATATAATGTGTGTTGTATACCTTACACCTATTCTGATAGAGTCTAATGTGTGTTGTATACCTTACACCTATTCTGATAGACAGTCTATATAATGTGTGTTGTATACCTTACACCTATTCTGATAGACAGTCTAATGTGTGTTGTATACCTTACACCTTTCTGATAGACAGTCTAATGTGTGTTGTATACCTTACACCTATTCTGATAGACAGTCTATATAATGTGTGTTGTATACCTTACACCTATTCTGATAGACAGTCTAATGTGTGTTGTATACCTTACACCTATTCTGATAGACAGTCTATTATAATGTGTGTGTATACCTTACACCTATTCTGATAGCCAGTCTATATAATGTGTAGTTTGTATACCTACACCTATTCTGATAGACAGTCTATATAATGTGTGTTGTATACCTACACCTATTCTGATAGACAGTCATATACGTGTGTTGTATACCTTACACCTATTCTGATAGACAGTCTATATACGGTGTGTTGTATACCTTACACCTATTCTGATAGACAGTCTAACTAATGTGTGTGTATACCTTACACCTATTCTGATAGACAGTCTATATAATGTGTGTTGTATACCTTACACCTATTCTGATAGACAGTCTATATAATGTGTGTTGTATACCTTACACCTATTCTGATAGACAGTCTATCTAATGTGTGTTGTATACCTTACACCTATTCTGATAGACAGTCTATATAATGTGTGTTGTATACCTTACACCTATTCTGATAGACAGTCTAATGTGTGTTGTATACCTTACACCTATTCTGATAGACAGTCTATATAATGTGTGTTGTATACCTTACACCTATTCTGATAGACAGTCTAATGTGTGTTGTATACCTTACACCTATTCTGATAGACAGTCTATCTAATGTGTGTTGTATACCTTACACCTATTCTGATAGACAGTCTATATAATGTGTGTTGTATACCTTACACCTATTCTGATAGACAGTCTATATAATGTGTGTTGTATACCTTACACCTATTCTGATAGACAGTCTATCTAATGTGTGTTGTATACCTTACATCCTATTCTGATAGACAGTCTATCTAATGTGTGTTGTATACCTTACACCTATTCTGATAGACAGTCTATATAATGTGTGTTGTATACCTTACACCTATTCTGATAGACAGTCTATCTAATGTGTGTTGTATACCTTACACCTATTCTGATAGACAGTCTAATGTGTGTTGTATACCTTACATCTATTCTGATAGACAGTCTATATAATGTGTGTTGTATACCTTACACCTATTCTGATAGACAGTCTATATAATGTGTGTTGTATACCTTACACCTATTCTGATAGACAGTCTATATAGTGTGTGTTGTATACCTTACACCTATTCTGATAGACAGTCTAATGTGTGTTGTATACCTTACACCTATTCTGATAGACAGTCTATATAATGTGTGTTGTATACCTTACACCTATTCTGATAGACAGTCTATATAATGTGTGTTGTATACCTTACACCTATTCTGATAGACAGTCTATATAATGTGTGTTGTATACCTTACACCTATTCTGATAGACTGTCTATATAATGTGTGTTGTATACCTTACACCTATTCTGATAGACAGTCTATATATGTATGTTGTATACCTTACACCTATTCTGATAGACAGTCTATATAATGTGTGTTGTATACCTCACACCTATTCTGATAGACAGTCTATCTAATGTGTGTTGTATACCTTACACCTATTCTGACAGTCTATCCAATGTGTGTTGTATACCTTACACCTATTCTGACAGTCTATCCAATGTGTGTTGTATACCTTACACCTATTCTGATAGACAGTCTAATGTGTGTTGTATACCTTACACCTATTCTGATAGACAGTCTGTCTAATGTGTGTTGTATACCTTACACCTATTCTGATAGACAGTCTATATAATGTGTGTTGTATACCTTACACCTATTCTGATAGACAGTCTATCTAATGTGTGTTGTATACCTTACACCTATTCTGATAGACAGTCTATATAATGTGTGTTGTATACCTTACACCTATTCTGATAGACAGTCTATATAATGTGTGTTGTATACCTTACACCTATTCTGATAGACAGTCTAATGTGTGTTGTATACCTTACACCTATTCTGATAGACAGTCTATCTAATGTGTGTTGTATACCTTACACCTATTCTGATAGACAGTCTATATATGTATGTTGTATACCTTACACCTATTCTGATAGACAGTCTATATAATGTGTGTTGTATACCTTACACCTATTCTGATAGACAGTCTATATAATGTGTGTTGTATACCTTACACCTATTCTGATAGACAGTGTATCTAATGTGTGTTGTATACCTTACACCTATTCTGACAGTCTATCCAATGTGTGTTGTATACCTTACACCTATTCTGATAGACAGTCTAATGTGTGTTGTATACCTTACACCTATTCTGATAGACAGTCTATATAATGTGTGTTGTATACCTTACACCTATTCTGATAGACAGTCTGTCTAATGTGTGTTGTATACCTTACACCTATTCTGATAGACAGTCTATATAATGTGTGTTGTATACCTTACACCTATTCTGATAGACAGTCTATATAATGTGTGTTGTATACCTTACACCTATTCTGATAGACAGTCTATCTAATGTGTGTTGTATACCTTACATCTATTCTGATAGACAGTCTATATAATGTGTGTTGTATACCTTACACCTATTCTGATAGACAGTCTATATAATGTGTGTTGTATACCTTACACCTATTCTGATAGACAGTCTATCTAATGTGTGTTGTATACCTTACACCTATTCTGATAGACAGTCTATATAATGTGTGTTGTATACCTTACACCTATTCTGATAGACAGTCTATAGAGTGTGTGTTGTATACCTTACACCTATTCTGATAGACAGTCTAATGTGTGTTGTATACCTTACACCTATTCTGACAGTCTATATAATGTGTGTTGTATACCTTACACCTATTCTGATAGACAGTCTATATAATGTGTGTTGTATACCTTACACCTATTCTGACAGTCTATATAATGTGTGTTGTATACCTTACACCTATTCTGATAGACTGTCTATATAATGTGTGTTGTATACCTTACACCTATTCTGATAGACAGTCTATATAATGTGTGTTGTATACCTTACACCTATTCTGATAGACAGTCTATCTAATGTGTGTTGTATACCTTACACCTATTCTGACAGTCTATCCAATGTGTGTTGTATACCTTACACCTATTCTGATAGACAGTCTATATAATGTGTGTTGTATACCTTACACCTATTCTGATAGACAGTCTATCTAATGTGTGTTGTATACCTTACACCTATTCTGACAGTCTATCCAATGTGTGTTGTATACCTTACACCTATTCTGATAGACAGTCTATCTAATGTGTGTTGTATACCTTACACCTATTCTGATAGACAGTCTAATGTGTGTTGTATACCTTACACCTATTCTGATAGACAGTCTATCTAATGTGTGTTGTATACCTTACATCTATTCTGATAGACAGTCTATATAATGTGTGTTGTATACCTTACACCTATTCTGATAGACAGTCTATATAATGTGTGTTGTATACCTTACACCTATTCTGATAGACAGTCTATATAATGTGTGTTGTATACCTTACACCTATTCTGAGATACACTTACACAATACAAACGTCGTCTGATCATCGCCATGCGTGTTGCATAAATATAATGTTAGGATTGACATTTTCATTGACCATGAATAATTTATTCAATCATTTCAAGAAACATTGTAACACAAACTACGAGCAAAAACACACTTTTTCCAATCAAGTACGCCTTTGTCCGTTTGTGATATCATTAAAAATGGCTGATATGCACTTGTAATTGGAGGTCAATATCCTTTGAACTATGCTGTCATTCGATTGGGAGTTCATTTGGAAGTTCTTATCGGTCGGAACTACGCATCCGTTAAATAATGATCGAAATCCAGACACAAACAATAAATTAAAACATTAATATGAAAACGGAAATTGTAAATATTTTCAAAAATGAAATGAAAATACAATTGTTAAAAACCTCTGACAAAAGTCTGGAATTGGCACACTTGTCAGAGTCATGTGTACATGTTTTATTTGCGAATCAATAAAAATGCGATGTAACACCACCATCGTTAGCTTGATTAAACATGAAAATAGCAATGACATTTTCTATGATTAGATTTTTAACATTGTATGGATATGAATATATATGCTGTTTGACCATAAAACGGGATTTTATGAACATTTGTAAAATTATAGATATATTTCAGATAAATTATTTGGTATTAGATTTGTGTTTTTAATCCTATACATTTATAATATTTTCGTATAGGTTTGATGGTTGTAAATTGTCATACCTTGTTATCCAATGAAGTACATGTATATTTTGTATACGTTATGTGTCAGATACAAAAAGCTTGATAAATGCTTGGTGCTATTAAATGGAAACAGATTTCATTTTTGAATGCATTCCATGGTCAACTTATATCCATCAATAAACTAAATCTACGCACCTCCAAAACTGTTTTCGGACTGAAAACGGGTTAAAACCACATACATATAATTACATGTATTGATTTGAAAATAATTGAATATATCTAATCAAATAAATGAAAATCGGTCTTTGAAAGTACGACGAAACCCAAAACATTCGTTACATTGTATTTAGAAACTTTGCTACTTTAAAGTAAACACGTTAAGAAAAATAATTACATATATGAGTGTTAAAATTTTAGTTGAATAAACAACTAAATGGAAATAATTTTCTTTACAATATTCGATGTTTGTAAATACTTTATATGTAAACTTAACATTCAGGGGAAATGATACCCTTATGTTTTGGCAAATATTCTTATACTTCTAGCGTAATAAATTCGACAACATACCACCGCTCACATACTTTTAGACTTTGATTGACATGTCTGATTCCTGACATCGTCAAAGTTTTAATCGTTAGTTTTTAGTTTAAATCAATTTTATTGCAGAAAAAAACAAATGGATTGGACAAAAGTTGTACAGCTTGCTTACGCCCTTTCCGTAACAAGGGAATATATACAAAATTTGTCACACAACAGATTATTTTAACTTATATTGCATTTTAGCGAAGAGTTATAAAGTTGTCTTCCTTCGTCATTTGTGTTACTATGTTATATATTTACACATACACACATATATATATCGTTTGTTTACGGATTGATTGTCAATTTTGTTGCTTGCATGGACTGATGAAGGGAAGTGAACCTCGTGCAAATGGTACATGAACTGCTTCGCAGTTCACTTCATTTGCACGAGGTTCACTTCCCTTCATCAGTCCATGCAAGCAACAAAATTGACAATCAATCCTTATAATTACGTTAACCAAATTAAAAACTTCACCACCAGATTGCAAAATTCAGTCACAACGGTGTGACGTAAGTATGTCATTTTGTAACATTGTTATACTTATCGTACATGTGTGCACAGTAGTGGAACAGCAGACAGTCAGCTATTCTCGTCGCCAAGGCAACACAAAATATAGTCCCATCCACGTTTTGATTATTACGATGTTGATACACATAAATACGATATTGTCAAGGTAAAATATTCATTTATAACAAATATTTATGATATTGTATAATAAAAACTTAGCAATACCCATATAAATACGAATTTAAAGTGCAGTGTTGACAGTATAGTATGTGTGTGATTTGGTCACTCGAGACAAAGGGACTCGGTTAAAAAAACGAGCACAATGATAACGTGAAGACAGCTGTTCAGTGAAATATCACAACATTAAAAAACAGAGTTTATACTCTCTAAAGCCTTGATTTTTTTTAAAATTTTGTAATGTTTTATAATTTGAGTGAATGTTGGATTTTTAGTCTTTCGATTATTTATAGATGTCATATGTTACTCAAAATTTAACGCCGAACCCCTGTGACCGTATGTGATGCAGTCTATAATGGCCGGGATATTCAGAGCTCCAGAAAAAGTGTAACAATGTGGATTTTAGTCGCAGGTTAGCTGATGATGTACATTGTGCTCTTGAAATATTGGATTTCATTGTCGTACTGGCGTTTTGGGATGTAAATTCTGATAATAGTAAGTAAAGAAACATTGATTTGAAAATCGCGGTATTCGACAGCTGGAAACTTGTGTCCTCCATATTTTTAGATTGAGTCAAATTATGACAATAATGTGTCCCTAGGGGTGCTCGATGTAGCATGCTGCTGCTACAGTCTGTTTTGTGTTGTTAAATAGTGTTAAAATTGAGGTTTATTTTCTGTGACCACTAAAATGGTATCAAGTATGGCATTCGAGATACAGCTAACGTTAGACCTACTGCGCTATGTAGGTCATGAGCTCGGTGCTATCGGGAGTGTCAGTGTTTTGTCAGATCCTGTTTTCGAAACTGTCTGCATTATACTGGCATTTTTATTAGCACATAAAGCGGCTATTCCACTTGTGTTTATATACGTTTATAACAATGATACTCAATTCACAAAATGAAAGTGCATTTAAGTTTGAGGCGGTACAGAACTCGATCGTCATTGTAAACTCAGTGAATGTATTCACACGCCGGCAAGAAAGTGATTCGTCTCTCAGAACAAAATCACGCGACCCATAATCTTCAACGGTAAATGAAGTGATCTGAGTTTACTATGTTCATTGAGGCGGAGCGAAGTGAAAATGTAAATATATGACATTGCTTGACACTACATCAATGAGTTTGTTATAATGTCTGGTCAACCATTTTAAACAAAACGCGCTCGTTTGAGGAGCCGTCCATGGCTTAAACACTATGGTTAGCCAAATAATGACACTGCCTCATTTCGAGTTTTTCAGTTTATAACTTTCCTCTTGACGAGAGCTCTGACCACCAAAATAGCTTTTTACAGGAAAAAAACATATAGTAGATTTTATATACGATAACTAGCTAATGTGCTTTTGTTTTCCAGGTGATGAGATTGAGCTGATTACACCCTTTGAACAATTTGTCTTCCTCACCCGGTACGGCTATGTCTTCAGCCCGTCCACACAAGAGAACTCCATAACATTTCAGGTAAAATCCTGCAAAAGTGCACGCATTGGCCTGTTCGAGTCAGAAGATGAAAAAGAGAATTATTACTTTGTTTCAATAGGAGGCAACGACAACAAAGTGGTAAAAATACGTCACCATCCGAGTTGGACTGTATTGAAGCAACACGACGAAGCCGGACTGATGAACTGTAATACATACCGTCGCTTCTGGATTTCCTGGAGACATAACGTTGAAATAGTTCGTCTGGTTTCCTGAGCTAACTAAATAGTTGTTTGTTGTGGTTCTCGAGACGTTCTTC